>NW_024581072.1:2079467-2102834 GCF_017639235.1 Corvus kubaryi | reverse complement strand
GCGGAGCGGCGCGGGCCGGGCGGCGGGGCCGGGCCGGGCCCGGCGGGGCGGGGCGGCGGCCTGGGAGGGGAGGGCAGGGGCGGTGGGGGCGGGGGTGGGCGCGATGGAGGGGAGGGGAGCAGAGTGCACCACGTGCTCCTCGAAAAGATTTAAAAAAAAAAAAAAAAAAGAATTATTTCAGGATTAGCAAAGCAGTAGAGTGAAAAGCAGAACGCAGACCGCGTGCCCGCAGCAGTGGCGCTGGGCAGGAGCACGTCGAAAGCCCGCGGAGGCTGGGACATGCCGTACTCTGCTCCTAAATCCCCTCAGTGCGGCTCGCAGTTGCTAGGGGGAAAAAAAAAAAAAAAGAAGAACAAAAAAAGAAACAGCAGAAGCCTTTGCCAGCCCTGGGGCTTTCTCTCTCAGTCCGACTTCAAAAAGCAGAAGAGCGCAGATGTCTTCGGAGTAACCCCATCTGAACACTCGGAACTGATTTTCCACTTTTGTTTTTTTCACAGTTCGCTGGAAGCTCTCTTGCGTCGTGAGGTTTTAGAGCACTCAGCCACATCATTAGAATTTCTCTAACTAGGACCTCTGCGCATTCTTCTTTGAAATAAAAATGAGGTTTCCCTGTCAAAAGCTGTGCTTTGGAAAATACCCCCCAAATCTCATTAGCCCATTAGAGGAGTTAACTGCACAAGTAGCTGGCAGACTGCATAAAGGATGCCAGTTTCTGTAGGTTCAGTATATTTGTGTTTTGTTCAGCAGCAGCTGAAAACTTCTTTGGTTTTAACCCATCAAAATTGTGGATAGGCTTTCTGGAACAATCTCCGAGGACCAGGAGTCACTGAACACACTGTATGTTTATTTCATCCTGAGCATGGGTAAAAACAGCTGTGTGTTAGGTAGGAAAGGTTGTTTTCTAATGCTGTGCTCTTCTGAAAGGCTTCGGACAGTGCTGGCGGTAGAAACGCGTCCCATGAAGTCACTGACATAAGTGTACCACACCCAGACAAAGCAGCACCTCTGTGGCTGAGGGGACAGTGTAGCCCTGCCTTATTCCCCACTGGCCTCACAGCTCAGTGCCAGAGCCACGCTCCCTGCCAGCCGTGGGCAATCTCAGCCTTTCTACAGCCCCATGGCAAAAAACAAATCCATTTCTGGCAGGATAAAAGTAAGTCCAGGCATAATGTGTGAAGCACCCTGGCCTGAAGCTTTCCGTGTTTGGCAATAAGACAGGAGTAGCAGCACCATCTCTGGACGCTTCCAACTTGTCTGGGAGCTCATTCAGCAGCACCTCCTCATGCTCTTCCCAGCAGGGCTGTGGCATGCAGAGTCCACACTGCTTCTCCTAACCTGAACCTACTCTTTCTCACCACTTCCAGCTCCACACTTACCCAAGCAGTAATGCTCCTGCTTTACACCCACATCACCCAGCAGCAGGCTACACCACCTCTGTCATGTGGGTGCCTCAGTGGTGTACACTGTATTTCAGAAGACATTCTGCTCTTTCCCTACAACTTCCCCTCTCCCCATCCTAAGCCTTTCTCCTACTCCCCAGCACCATAGGCTGTCTTTATCCATCCCAGGAGCAGCACAGGATCTGCCCCCTGCCCTGCTCAGCAGCACTCCAATCCAGTTGTTTCTGTCCTCTGGGAACAGGTGGGTGAAAACCTGTCTTTCCATCCTGTGAAAGAGCTGGCACAGGTCCCAAAGAGGTCCCAGTGATGCAGCTCTTCCGTGCCCATCGTCTGTGGCCGGATTGCCAGGCAGGGCTGGATGATGTGCTGAAGGGCTTCACCCCTCTCCCCCAGCCACAGCTGTGATGCCAAACATGTCTCAGCCCCGCCAGGGTTTTGTCCCATCTGTCAGGCACCCTTGAGGCCCCAGGAGCCGGTGTGGGGGCACAGGCTGCAGATTCCCCATCTGTGCCACATCTGAGCTGGCTAATGCAGTGGAAAAAGAAACCACCCAGCGCCTGGGTCTCCAAGGAGTTGATGCACTCTGCCTGCCTCTTCCCTGACAGGCTGAGGTCATGCGACTGCAGGCCAGGGGCAGCTGGGAGCAAAAGTAGGATGGGAGTGGGGGGCTGGTGATGTCCCTTGCAAGGCACATCTCCCTGCCCTGGGCACCTAGGTGGAGGATGCAGCCACTGCACTCCAGTTCGGAGCTTTTTCCCCCTTATTTGTGTTCAGAAAAATTTGACCTTTTCTCTCTCATCCAGGCATCTGGCCTGAGTTACCCAGACATTTAGGCTGCCAGGAATATGCTCTGTGCTGAAAGACTGGGAAAGGAGAGCATTTGCCAGTCTGGGGCAGGGTGATCCTGCTATATGGGCATCTAGCTGTTGGTTAGCTTCACTGCAAGGAAAGTGATGGGGTCCTGACACTGGCACAAACTGGCGTTTCTACACACTGATCATTGTTTTCTGCAGAAGGGTCATATTAAATCCTAAAACATTTCTGTGAATGGGAAATCATGCAAATGTGGTGGGTTTAGTACATTTGTGAAGGAAATCTGTATTTTTAGTCCAAAGGCTTGATATAAGTTTCCAGGTAAAAAAATCTAAAAGTCACCAAAAGCTGACACAAAACCTGGCAGCTTGACAGTAGTTATGAGCTACATATCACAGTTAGAGAGCACTCTTAATCACTTAAGAATTTAGTTTTGAGCGTACAGAATGTGTTTTTACACAACCCAAATAGAAATTAAAAAAATCCAAAAACCCACACAGGCATTCAGCCAGTGTGAAGATGGCAAACAGTCAAGTCCAGCCTGTGCAGTGGCTAAGCTGCCCTGAATTCCCCAGCCATGGGCAGTGATAGGGAGCAGGGAGCCAACACTGGGCAGGTGACATGCTTGTGCATGGGTGCTGGGCTGAGGTTGAGCAGGGCATGGGAAATGGGAGACAGTCTCAGAAGCTGATGGCTGCGGCAGATAGAAGTGTGAAAGCACCACGAGGGACAGCTGGATCTCACTCAGCTTGGGTAAGGGGGATTTGTGTGAGAAGTGGCCAAACTGCAAAGGCAGTTGCTGGGGGTATTTTGGGGAGCGGAGCTTGCAAGGCCAACAGTGCTCTAGTAATGCTAAACTGAGATTGCCCAGGTAACAGTATTGAAAATACCAAGTTTGGGTATGCCCAGTAGCAAAATTGGTACCCAGGGCAAAAAAGTAGTTGTGGTGGACTACTTGTTTGCAAAGAGCCTTGAGCAGAAAACAGGAGATCAATAAACAGGAAAATGGGTAAGACAGGCAGTGTCAAGGACTGCCAAGGTATGCTTGTCAAGCAAGCCCACACTTGACCACCAGAGTGGGAACAGGACAGCAAACCAAACCTGTTTTTCTGACTCTAACAGATGGGTCAAACCTGCTTCTGGTCACAATACAGGCTCATAGGGTGCTTTCTCTCATCAACAGGGCAGCACATAGTTGGATGCATGGATTGAGAATTGCCGTGTCAGTGCCTGCTCCAGCCAGATGGCACCAATCTCTTCCCACCACTTTCTAAGACAACTTAATTGTCTGGTTTAAAAATTCACAGCTGAAAATATCCTACCTCAAAATCAGTGCTCTGCAAAGAGTAACCAATGAATAAATTCTGTAATTTTTTGCCCATAAAGTTCTTGTCTTGCTCATTATGCTCCTCTCACAGGGAAGTAGTACAGGAAACTCACTTCCAAATAATCTTTCCTTATTCAAAAGGCAGAAAACCACAAGTAAACAATCATTCAGGTACTCACAGAAAATTTCTCAGGACATTGCATTTCAATTCAAAGAGACTGTCTTTTGTCTTGAGGGAGAAGAAGGCTAGCGATATAAAAAAATAATAATATAATTTAAAAAACCTAACCAGAAACACCACTATCTACAGATGGAAAGACTGAGTTAATCATTTATTGGATTTTCCTGTGTGTGTCTGGGTTTTCTGGACACAGCTGGGAAAACATTTTTTTTTTCTTGTTTTACTCAGAAAAACATAGTCACCATCACAACCATTTTTTTCTGAATTAAGGGTGGAAAAGAAGCTGCAACAGCACAAGGGGAACAACAAACTTGGAGGTGAGGCGCAGACTAATAAAAACTGGGCATGTATAAAGATGGTAACCTTCCTATTATTTCTTAAAAACAGTCAGGTATAAATCCTTGTACTGAGTCTCAGGGTGACAGCCACAGCATGGAATTGGCCAGTGAGCACACTGGCTAGTTAGCCAGCTTCACTGCGAGAAGGCGCATGCTGCAAGCCACGCCAGTATCACCATTCTTCACTTGGCTTTTTCCTCACAGGTTTTCAAGTTTGTTTGGCCTTATACCCAGAGCTCTGGGAAACTTCCCTCTTATGGATTAACTAACTCTTGTCCTGCTCCTTCCCTCATGGACAATTCTCTAGTCTTGCTATGCCCAGGAAAAAATCCTGAGGTATCACTCCCTCCTCCATCTGATATGTTCAATGGGAGGGAAGGAAATGACCAACATTCCCTGTCTGGGGAGCCCTGTAACTGGCCAGAATAGACCATTTGATGGGAAATCGCAAACATTTGTTATTCCATCCATCGGAGTATGGGGATCTCCAATTTTATATTTATTTCTAAAACGAGGGACTTCACAGCACCTCCCCTGCTGAGTCTTTAGAAATCTCCTTATTAGCCCAGGTCAAACACAGAAGAACACAGAAAATCCTGCTGAATATCCCTGCTTTGGAAGGTTCTTGGTTACCTCATGGTCTCGGCTGTCACCTCCTCTCTTATTCTTAACCCTTGCTTTTCCCCATGTCTTGCAATACTGTCTCTTTGGCCTTCTCTTTAGAAAGGGCTGCAGGGTCCTGAAATCAGCCCATCTGTAGTGGGTGCAACCTTCTGAGTAGGCTGCCATCCCCTCCCCAACAACCAACCACAGCTCCTGCATGTTCCTGTGGAACTGATGAGCCCACAGTAGAGACAGGTCATTAAATCTCTTCCTTGCCAATTCCCTCCAAAAGTGGCAGCCCAATGCAGCAATCATGGTGTAACCTAGGGACCCTACTAAAAGTTTGCCAGAGTGAAGACCATGAGGAAGGGTCCCAGCCAGACTGATGTTGGCCATGTTCTTCCCAAGCATCTCCAAAAGTGACAGAGAAATAGTCAGCTGTTCCTGGGCTACCAAGTCCTGCTCCTGCTGCTTCCCAGCACTAAGGGTACAACCTGGCCTTCTCTCTGGATGGGGGAAAGCCCTCCATCCTGCTCATGACAGGCAAGCAGGAGGCCAGGTCTAGGAGTTCAGGATATTCCAGCAAGGGGAATGCCAGCAGTGGAGGCAGGGAAAAGGAAATTTCAGCCAGTTCCCAGGAGCTCAGTGTTGTTTCTCTGTCTGGATCTGTGCCACATTAGATCATTAGATGGAGGTTTCTAGGGATCAAATCTTTCCCTTCCCCCAATTTGCTGCATAAAGGGTAAAGAACAGAATCATGTTTTGGTGTATTTACAATGTCATCCATATGGCAAGAATAGATTTGGCCTTGGGAGAATATGAGGGAAGGGTTCTTTCACTGTGTCACAGTTTAAGCCCAGATGGAAATTAAGCACCATGCAGCTGCTCATTCAACCTCCTCCCCTCTCCTCCCTCACCCCAGTGGAATGGGAAGGAGAACCAAAGTAAAACTTGTATGTTGAGATAAGAACAGTTTAATAGTGAAAATAAAGTAAAATAAAATAATAATGGTAAATAATAACAATGATAATTAAAAAAAAAAAAAAGCAAGCCATGCACAGTGCAATTGCTCACCACCCACTGACTGAGCCAGACCTCCCCTTCCTGAAACCAGATCCTCCGCCCTTCCAGGTAACTCCCCCCAGTTCATATACCGGGCATGACGTTCGGTGGTGCGGAACATCCCTTTGGCCAGTTTGGGTCACCTGTCCCGGCCATGCTCCCTCCCAGTTTCCTTTGCACACCTCCTCCCTGGCAGAGCATGAGACAAGGGAAAAATAGTATTTGACTTGGGATAAACATGACTTAGCAAAAACCAAAACATCCGTGTGTTATCAACACCATTCTCACTCTGAATCAAAAAAACAGGTCTCTAACAGCTACTGAGAAGATTAACTCTGCCCTAGCTTAACCGCCTTGTACTACAGAGCATGCATCACACCAGAATCATCAGCTCCACAAGTCAGTCTGGCATGCACATCTCCTCAGATCTTTCCCAGTGGATACAGTGCCTAGCAGAAAAGCAAGGGGATAATGTAAGGAAAGAGAGACCTTTCTTTCTCAGGTTGAAGGAGCCAACCATATGCTCATCTGTTGCATCAGATTATCAAAGGCCATCTCAAAATAAGTGAAAAACCTGTGCCTAAGCATGGCTACTCTTAGGAGTCTTCCACTCAGAGCCCCATCTGCCCTAGACTCACTGATTCCTTCTACCGTCCCTACTTTGTGCCTGCATTTGATAACCAGATGGATTCATTAGCAAAGTAGTCCATCTAGACTATCAGCCACAAGAGAAAAGAATGTTTTGCATAAATATCAGCAGTGATGTTCAAAAGTGCACTCAAACACAAGGTGAGGAGATAGTGTATTTGAGCAGAAGAGGAATGCTCCAGGTGGTCTTTTACCCTCCTGAACAATATGTGTGATTCTACAGAGCATTATTCTTTCTACAGAAACCTTAGCTGGTCTCACAGAAATCTTTCTGGTCTTGACCTCCAAAAGGAGATGCCAAATACTGTAACTGTATGGTATGCTATCATCAAGGGAAGCATACATTTCAAGCCAAGATATGGTGGCTTTGTGGTTTTGGCTTCCTTAGACCCTCACATACTCCTGTTGAGTCTCCTCTATAGTTTTGCCTTTTTCATTAGGGTCTTCTTTATCCTGCTACAGATGGTTCAGAGGACTGAGACTGCACATCAGATACAAAGTCAGTGAGACACGAGGGGAAAAGAACATTTATTCAATGGCCTTTTTTTGGTAGGGTAGATAGCAGCTTTTTATAGGACTATCAGCACCTGGAAAACCCGAGTCAGAGAAGGACTGTTGCAGCTACAGTTGGGGGTTGCACTGACATGCAACAAGCAGGCTTCAGAGCTGGGCGAACATCAGGCACATCACCCCACTCTCCTCCCCAAAATGAGATAATTATGGCCTGTAACTTTGGCATGTTCATACAGCAGCCTCTGGCTGAAATGCTGCAGTCAAAAACAGAAACAACATTGCTCTGAAGAAGAGTACTAGCAGGATTGCTTCCTCTGCTTAAACAAATCTGCAATGGGTGTCAACAGCAGAGAGCTGGAAATGGATGGGCACATCCACATCCCTCCCCAGCTCTGCCCAGGCAGTGAGCACCCATCAGTCGCAAACAACAGGTGGAAAGTTAAATGGGGACAAGCCCATTTCACTGGGACAGAGTGAGCCTAGCCAGTGTGAACAGATCATTACTGCCTTTGGTCAGAACTGGTAGGTCTCAGCTGGCAGGTCTCTCAGCAGATTTTCTAAACAGAGGAAAACACCATTCCTTCCCACAGAGAACAGGAGCCAGAACTGAAAAAGACACAAGACAGAAGTATAGTGTGTCCAGCCAGAGTGTGACACCAGAGACAGCCACTCTTCTGGTGCAGCACCATGGTAACAGCCATGGTCTGCTATGCAGTGGGCTGTATCACCAAGCATGGGGAATATGGTGTTTTCTTCTTCTGTGGCTGGTTTCTTGGGGCAGCTTGCCACACAAGGCTGCTGCACAGCCTACTGGGCTAATATCAGGCTGGAAGTGTCACATGAAGGGATGGAAAGACTTAAGAGAGCAACAGCCCCAAGGTACCTGGGAGGACAGAGCAAGAAGGGAAGCTTTGCATCAAGAGGCAGGGAGCATATGCCTGGCATCACACACTGAAGATGTGGATAGAAAACTGGCTACCAGGGGAAGACTCCCGTCCTCTCTTCTCATGTAAATCTACAATTTCTTGCTCTTTTCCAAAGTCAGACACCAGACCTCCTTTCAAACTTTTCACCTCTCTTTCTTCCCTCCCCAAAAATCAACATCAGCATGCATCTTCTAAATGTCCACTGTCTCCCATACCACCTAATTTCCTCACAACCAAATTCTATCTCTTACTCCTCACAGCCCTGGCTTCCCACAGCACCTAAACCCATATCCCTGCACTGGAGCTTTCAGTCCCCCTGCTCTCTGCTCTGTGGCACTGCTGCCCTATCGGCAAAGAGTCCCAGCCTCACTGCCATACATCCCAACACTCACGCTCCCTATCTCCTTAGCAATCATTTATCTTATTAATATTGTTCTTTTCCCAGCTAATTGTTAATTACCACCCTGCCCATGACCTGGAGCCGATACTTCATCAATGAGATGGGGGCACAAACTTGACATTTCGTATTACTTGAAGCAACAGGAAAGATGTAGGAAGTTCCTACCTGCCCCACTCTCATTCCTTCCTACCGTTTGGCCAAATGCCACATTTAACCAGGCTCACCCTTTGCAGACAGAATGCTCTAGCCAAGTAGCATAATTTTGCATTCGAATTTTTTTTCCGCTTTTTTCCCCTCAAATTAATTGCTGTTACCACCTTTGCTCCCCCTACTCTTTGCCTCAGCCTTACTCTTCCATCAGCAACTGGGTAAAGCAGCTCTCACCTGCTCCTGTGCTACAGCCCTCAGCATTAGTTTTCACCATTTGCATACACCTTCCTCTGCACCCTAGATGCCTGTTCTAAAAGCCAGAGTGGCTTTTATCCGAAAAGAGATTGTCAGCTATCTCTTCTTTCCCCTTATTTCCAGAAAATTCTCACCAGGAATGCTGAAGTCATGAAATGGACAATGCAATGCTCTAGAACGGAGAATCAATTTCCTCCAAAGCAGGTTTTACCTGAACAACCAAGGGTGTTGGTGGGCCTTGCCTGTCATTTTTCACTCACCATCACTATGTGGATCCAGCGCCTACAGGTGGAACAGATGTGCTGCTCCTGATTTCCTCAAATCCAAAAATCCTTATTTGTTTTGTTTCCAAAAACCTGATTTTTTTAATCCACTGCCATATTGACTTCTTAGAATTCCATCAAGCCAGCTTTACAACTCCCTAATTATCTCAAGTTCAAATCCAACTCAAAAATCAGCCCAAGGAAAAAAACCTGCTCAATTCCACAAGTATGCAGTCCAATCCTTCACAATTCTTTTCCATTTATATATATTTTAATTAGAATGCTATATTTTTGATAGCTGGTGCAGAAGCAACATGCTGTTTTCTTCCCTTTCCTTGATGTCAGAAATATTCTCTTCTGGCTTGAAGAACTTTCTGGATTCCTGTTTTCTGAGAGAAGCAGAAGATGAAGAAGTATGTATGGTGATGAAGTGATAACTGAGACAGTTGTGGGAGATACAAGCTTTGTTCAAAGCCTGCTGGAAATGATGGAAAGCTATCACTGCCTGCCTCGGCCTTTGGAGTCTCTCTTGGTTCTTCCCAAACTTCAGATTTTCAATGGCTGTCTTAAAAGTAAATTTTTAGTCTGATTCTGATCCTACTGAGCACATTCAGCCTTCACTGCCTTAAGTACTAGTGGCAAACAGTCATCTGTGCTCAGGATAAAGCTAGTGTTTTCAAGGGCAGGACAAGCAATTCCTAATTATAGTTTTTCATACTGGTAGACTTGTCTAAAGTCCAGGGTGCACGCTCATGAATTAATCCTCCTACACCACTTGTCAAAAATGCAAGCCCTAGCAATCTGACTTCTCAGATGAAACAACCAAGGCAGAGAAGTTAAATGACCTGATCAAATCACAGATGCAAGTGAGTGTTACACTCAATACGAAAAGGCTGCTCTTTGCATGGCAATAAACCAAATGTCTCTCGGCCGCCTCTCAGTCTCTACTAGACATACGGTTCAGTCCCACTGCAGGTAGTCATATACATGAAATTAGACAGACACACCACTACTTTATAAATCCAGGACCCAAAGATGTCAGATTCACATTCATCTTTTTAGCTGGTCAAGAACTCTGTTGAATGCATCTACTACATTTGAAGTGGCCACAAAATAGCCAGCCAGCCTAGCTGCCTCAGGAGTGAGCTGTGTGGAATGAGACATCAAGGAAGGCCTGAATTTCCGCAGGTTGCCTGGGCTTGTTGGAACTGGATGGAAAAAGAAGAGAATGGTATTCCTGAGGCACTCAGGTTTGTCCCTCCATCCCCCTGCTGGAATGGGGAAAGTCTTTCAATCAATGAGCTCAGATTAATAAACCTGACTCACACCTTGGATTTGAGTTTGAAAGGATTTTCTCAATTGGATGGAAGATTGTTGTGTCTCTTTGCAAGTGAGTATTTGTAAATGTGTTAGTGGCCCTCTTGATACCACGAGAAGATCACTGTTTTCTGTAGGTAAAATATAAAGGCTCAGCTTTTCCAAAGAACTCATCCGGCAGTTCTTTAGACACACCTATGAAAGGCAAACAGATTTGCACTGGATGTTAGCAAAAGCAGAGTACAATGGAAAATCCTTCTACTTCCCATTATGGGAATGTGATTATTGCTAAAGTAACTTGCTTAAGTAATGGCTTTGATCTCTAAAGAAAACAAATACTGCAGGCTTTTGATGACACACAACTACCAAATCATCTGGTGGCATGACAGGAATCCTTTTTGCATTTCCTGCATTCTCCCTGCATTTCCTGCAGGGAATGCATTTTTTAATGGAACATGTATATCACAAAGGTAATGTTTGTATTGAGGCTATGGACCTCAAGCCATACAGCTGCACTTGATGCAGCCTGAGGATTTGCAAATACCTTACCAAGGGTCTCTTCTGGATATGAAATATTCAAATACATGGAAAGACTCATTATGCTATGTGCACTGAGGTAACCTGGCAAAAAGAAATTGTCAAAGGTCTTTTATACTCTTCAGGAAGCCGTGTTTGAAATTAATAAAGCCAGAAGATCTCTGGGATCCAAGGAATACTTAACAAGACTTCGCAAGAGTTAGACTCCAGCATTTTAATCCGGCTAAAGTGTGTGGCTGGAGATCTAGCAGAGGAAGGTAGTGGAAGTGAACAGAGGGACACAATCCGTCTCAACAGCCATTAAAATCATGGGTTTTCCTACAGATCAGAGCCCATAGAAGATCTGGCAGATTATAGTATTCACACCACACAACTCTGCCTACAACTAATGGGTCTCAAGCCCCCAAGATCTTCTCTAAGACAAGACAAATCACTAGTCAAAAACTCCCTTTAGGTACTGGAATAATCCTTAGGATATGGCACTATGTATTTCAAATCAGATTGCAGTGATAGACTGGACAACTATGGGGAAAACTCATATGGACTGGAGGATGAAAGCCACCCTGAAAATGAACACAGTGGAATGCTTTCAAAGACTAGAGCATATTGCAGTAAATGAGGTACAGTACAGACCACCCAAAACTGTTAATGTAAGTACTGTGTACCCCATGAGAAATCAAAATGTGGAGAACGCTTACTAGCAAAGTAGTAAGACCAAAGTGAACCAAAAAGTTCACAGTTCAATCTAAGCAATATTTTTTTAGAAGTCGATGTTCGACTTCTAACATGTCAATGAATCATGTGGCAAGGAAGCTAATAAAGGTGCCCTGGAAGGAAATACTTTGTACTGAGGTTCTGTGGTTCCCCTCTTGTCATATCCTGAGACCCATTGCCTTAGCTCCTCTCTCTAGTCCCAAAAGAAGGCAACATCACAGATGGGACCAGTCCCAGTCTTTCTGTACTCAGTCCTGCCCTTCAGCCACAAGGGTGTCTTCATCTCCTTTACCCACAGTCTGCTGAAGCTGTACTGAGAGCAGTGCAGAACACTGAATCACAATCACATCAGCCTGGACAGGGAATTTATATTCATCAAAGATATAAATACAAATACTATAAATATTAAAACATAAACATATTTCTATTGTGTGACCCAAGGAGTCTGTTGGATTTGTCACCCATGGTTTTTAGGTGCAGGCTTTCTCTTGAGTGCCTAACTTGACCAACACACAAGCAGCAACAATTTGATTAAACAGTTCTTATTTTAGCTGAGTTTTCTAAGAAAACAAAAGCTTATGGGGTTATGGTACCTGTTATCTGTTTGTTCATCTGTCTGCTTCCCATAGCATCTTTTGAACTGGTTAGCTAATTTCAAACAAATGTAGGACAGAGGTCTCAGGGAAAATTAATTTAATGGAACTTTATTTATGCTCGTTCCAAGACAAATATAGGGAGAAGTACATCTCTTTGGGCAGCACTCAGCATTGGCCAGTAATTCACTCATCTAGGCACTTTTTTTCCCTGCCAAAGGTATCTACCAGGACACAAATGGCAGATGGGAAATACTAACAGTAGTGCATGATATATGCCCAAAAGAGTGAATCCGCAGGAAGAGAGACTTCACAAAATGTTGTACTCATTGTTACCATTGGCAGAAGCTCCCTGTGATACTTGTGCCCTGCCAGCAGGCAAACAAGGCCATAGTTTGGTGATTCAACACTAACAACACAATTTGTCCCTTTCAAATCCTGCCTGCTCTAACTAGAGGATTCCTTCATTCTCTTTGCTAGCAGAGGGAAGAGCTCCTGGTTACCAAAGGGCAGCTCTTTGGTGAACACCTGAGTTGCTGCCCCAACATCACAGACAGGGAAGGAATAATGAAAAGATCAGCAGAGCCGAGTTATGGCACAGCATTCACCATTGTTCATCCTTCCCCAAGTGTGCAACGATCCCAGAAAGAAATTCTGCATGGCATACAGGGGGCAGAGCTGCATTGCAATGTTTAATCTTAAGGCATCTTTGATTGATTTGGTAGTCACTCAAGATGTAGAAGGCTCAGTGAAAAAGGACTACTGCTCTTGGCAGTAGTTGCCTGTTATCAAACCACTGTAAAAATCTTTAGGTATAAATACAAGTTACTTTCTCACAGACATTCATGTTATCTTAGACAAGATGTATGGGGGGAACCTAGAAAGTCAAGTAGTTGAAAAATGTCACAACCTTCTTTAGTCAGGAAAGAAAAGGCTACAAGACAGTAAGCATTACAGAATATGAGGGTGATTAGCAGGGGTGGTAATACATGTGTAAATTACTCAGCATTTGGTCAAAGTGGTGACCAAGGTTTTACAAAATGGTATTTTTCCCCCCGAAATGTCAAATAATGCCTCAGAGTAGGGGGCAGAGGTAGGGGGCTAGGTGCAGACTGAGGGGTATCTTAAGATTGTTTTCCCATTGCCCTTGCAAGCTGCATGGGCCTTGTACATCTCATGGAGTGTTACTCTAGTCCATATTTCATAGGCTAAAGATGCTAATCTAGCCCATACCAGCTGTGTGAATTCATGAACACCATATTAACCATCCCTATTATTTTTCGGCCTGAATATCCTTCTTTCTCCCATCTCCCAATCTTTTCAAATGTGTCACTATCTTAACAAGTGGAAAACATCTAATCTAAATTTCCCTTCCTGTAATTTCAGCCAGCTGCATTTATCTTATCCAGCAGAGAGAACAGATAATACCTTTCTCTCCTGAAGCACTCCTGTAATTACATGAACAAGGATCGTATGACCCCCAAGTTACCTCTTCTTTAAATTAAAACAACCCTGGCTTTTGTTCAGCATTCCTTGTAAGCCCTGCTGCCTGTGTAACTTGTTTATATGGAGACAGGCCTAGCAGCCAGATAAAGCATAAATGCAACAGTCTACCTTCTCATTAGACCTGAGCAGTGATTACTGAAGCTACCTGTCACCAAGTGTGAAAAAAATGTTCTGGGCTTGTAGACTATAAATTTTTTGGGACATGGAGCTAGAAATACCCAGATTCAAACTCAGGTTCTGCTGCTGCCAGTCTGTCTGACCCTGGGCAAATTGAATCCCAGTTCACAACTCCTTCACTTGACAGACAGGTCTAGAAATAACAACTTGCTTTACTTAGCAAAGGATGGCCAAAGTAATATAAAGCTGGAGATTGCGCGGATGTTGTAACTTGTGGTGGAAGAGCTCACTATTATGACAGTCTTCCAGGTAGACAGGTGTCCTCTCTTAGAAGTTATTTTAATTTTTTTTTTCTAAAATATTCCAGGTGTTTTTAAAAATCAAAGTTCTTCTAGAGGACTTCATCAAACTGTTAGGATATCAGTAGCTTCCAAGTAAACCTGGGGAAGTTCAGGACTTCAGAATACCAGGAACCCCCATGGTAAGTATTGATATTTGAAGCTCTCCAAGTGAATGATTAAACCAATTTGCCTAACATTGCTGTGACCCATGTGTTTCCCAATGTCAAGTCATCCAAGCCTACTAGGAGGATTCTCTCTACAGTAGGTGTATTCCTTCCTACAAGTTCCTCCTTCCTACCAGTTGATTACAAGTAACAGAATCCTTTCCAGTGTAGGCTGTTGGATTTTTATTTCACTGTAGGAGAGATCTACATGGAATCACTAAAAACACTTACTGGTGAGACTTTTTCTCCAGACTGGAACTTCCCATAAAATCATCTTCCCTTAGTAGTGCTAGCTGAGAGACTCTGTATCAAAGCTTCATACACGTTTCCTAACTTACAACAAGAAGGATTTTATTTGTTCTGGGTTTAATACACTAAATTCTGAGAGATGTCTCTGCAGGAGCACCATTTCAGAGCATTCACAGAGAGCACCATTTCAGAGCATTTTCTGAAACAGTGCGGGCATATTAAAGGACACCAATGTGGTTTAACTCTTTATTGAAAGAATGTGTCCCACATGGGTAGATGTAAGCAAGCAAAAAGAAGTCTGTATTTTTTTGTGAAAGGGAGTGGGCACTGATGTAAGTTAACAATGCCCAGGTGAGCCAAGCCCACTTGCAAACTTTCTTCACATTGCACATCCACTTATTGCACTACAGCCACTCCTGTGTGATAGCAGGAGTGCTGAGGTGTAATCTCACAGCTCCTCTGCCTAATACACTCTAGGGATTGCTTTGAGGAGCATGGTGGCAGAACTTGTCTGTTCTGCTCCCAGTCTCCATCCTCTTAGCCCATTGATTTATTTAACTGAGCTATACCCAGCTCAACATGTTTAAACCTGTGTTAACCATAGCTCACTCACAGGTAGATGAAGTAGTTCAGCCTTCAGCTCTGCCCATTGCATAAGGATCCAGATCAGAAGGACAGGGCTGGCACCATGCTGGATAGATGCTGAGGTAGCTGACAAGTACTGCTGCAAATTTGCCCTGTGTGATTGGCACCAACCTGGAGCTCATTACCCTAACGATCAGCCTCCTGAATTTTGGCAGGAGACATTGTATAACCGGGAACCTCTCATCTTGTAATACCAAGAAAAGCAAGTTTTTTAAGGCTTGAGGGAAGAGCAACCAAGGCAGAAACAGACTCCTATTATCAGTGCTCATTTCAATGCAACTTCAGGCAAAGGAAGCCTTGAAAGAGGTTATTTACAGAGAGTGGAAGAAGGATTAACTTTTCCAGGCAAGGGGGACAAGGCTGTTTTTCTACAAGATAGGTATATTTACTTAAGCAATGTATCAATAATTAGAAGAGGTGAGCTTCTGCAGTTATTAAGCCTTGCTTAGAAATCTCACTTGTTATTTTTGGCTTTTCATTTTTGAAAAATCTTCTCGGACTTTAGCCCAAACTCAGGAGCTGAATTAGGGCAGAGTAGCTTGCTCACAACAAAAGAGTAACATGGCTTGCTGCCTCTAACCCTAAGGAGGCCAACTACAGCCATCAGGGAGTTCCTTTCATTAACACAGGCATTGGGACAGTATCATAAGTATTATTACTGGTATTACAGCAGGTCACAGATAAAGAGACAAAGAACAAAATACCTAGAAAGTAGATGCTTACTGTGTGGCAGCATTGGTGGATCTCCACCCAGGTGAATGAGTCCCTGCAGTAAATCAGCAGTGCTGTCTTTAGGCTTGGGGCAGTGCAAGGGTCAGTCACACGCCCGCACACACTTGTCATGCCTGTAGAGGACTGTGTCTTTTCTCCACCTATGGGCTGGGCCTGGCATGACACTGCAAGTTAAGAAAGGGCTTTCTCCAGTCAGCTGCCTTACACTGGACTCTCTCTTCCTTTATAAAAATCTGATGCAATGGGTATTTTTGCTTGTCTCCTCTATCACATAAGGCCTCAGAAAGATTAGGAGGTTAGGGGGCACAATATTGTTCCTCAGCTGAAACCACGCAGGATTTCTCCAGGCTAGATATGGCCAGGCCTCTGTGTAGAAGACAGAAAACACAGGCCCAAGGAATGCCCTAAAATAATGATCTCTGCTACCTGGCTTTACCTGCTTTCATACAAGAGATGTTAGAGCCTGGTATAAAGCAATATTTATCTCCCATCTTACACTCACTTCTCTTCAAGAAAACATGGTTTCAGAATGATGTCCAGGTGTAGGAAAGACAAACTACTTGTTGGTATAACTGCCTTGTTAAGGTTTAAGGCTTGACATGCTTCAGTGATCTCAGAGCTAGTGGGAGGTTGACAAAGCTTGGGGAGAAGGATGTACTGCTGATAGTGGACAAAAACAAAGCAGAATTTATGTGCCACAAGGACTTTTGGCAGAACTCCTAAGATAAGGAAGAAACTAGTAAAGCAAACACAGCAACTGTGCTGAGCCCAGCTCCAGCTGGGTAAAACTTAATTCTGGCAGAGGGAGACTGGGATCACTGACTCACAGCCCACCAACTAAAGAAACCCACCAACTCAAAAGAAGAGAAAAATCTGCACATGTGGACTAATTATTATGACAAATGAGATAATAATTTAACCAGTAGACGGTATAATGCTAATTAATAAGGCAACTGTGTAACTTGTAGCCAATGAACCGTGATTTCTTTGTTTGCTAAAATGTATACATGGTGTAAAATTTTGATGACTGGGGAGCCAGCCTTTTGTGGGTTACCACCTAGCTCATACTTTGCACAAACTAGAATAAAGAAACAGAAATACCTTGTCTCAGTGTGTAAATCGGTGCTGCATTCAAGATAAGAAGAATACAAGTGCAACTTGACTAAATCCTAGAGAAAAATCTCACTCTCCACTTCCAGAAGAGAGCCTGTCATACACAAGAAGGAGCCGCAAATAAGCCTGTAGAGAGTTTTAACTAAGGAGAGAGGATCTGGGTGATTTATCAGCATCCTTTAAGGCCTCAATTTTATTAGAGAAAATGTTAATTGAGCTAGTTAGTACCTGTGAAGTAAAAAGTCAACCCAGCTAGGTCTTCCTTGTGTAAGCCTCCATCTCATGTTGAATCCTTTTAGTGCTCTTTGTAGTAAAGACCTTCTAGTTCTCAGCTGCATTGTGCTTTAAATATCTACAGCGTCAGAAGCTACCTTATGTCACCCCATCTGTGAAGACATGCAAACAGAGCATTCATTTTTTTCCCAATTAACTAAAAATGGATTTACTAAAAGGAATATTTCACTCTCAACTTTTAAAAATATAATCTGCAAAGCCCAAGTAGATATTCTGAGAGAAACGACTGCAATTAGAGTGGTCAAGTAATAGGCATAAACAATTAATAGTTTTAAAATATTGTAATATTTTTGGCCTGTTGACAGGGAAGAGCTTTTTTAATATATATAATTCAGAAGTTTTGAATAAAACTATTTGTACAAAAACAAATGGAGGATTTCAGTGTGCATGTTGTCTTTAATATGTCCTTCTTCTGGAATCATTAAACTTTTACAGATTTCCCAGGAAATAAAAAGAAAGGAAAAATCCATTAATGAAGTGTGTAAGAAACAGACCTTCTAAAAAAAGAACCGGGAACATATGTGAATGTTTTCTTTTGAGCTTAATTCTAATGGACATAGTGGCCTGCTACGAGGTTTGTGCTTGTAGTGGTTTGGTCCAAAATACTCATTACTGTTTATCTGCTGTGAGATAAGAATTAGGAGAAATGCAAAGCAGGCACCAAACTTGAAAGAATATAAAGAAGTTTATTAACAGACCTAAAAGAGGGAAAAAAAAATTATACCACCTTCAGAACTCTCCTCCTCCCCCCACCTTCCTCCCTTCTCCCACTGACAATGTAAAAAGACAACTCTTAAGATGTTCAGTCTGTTTACCACTTCCATAATAACCTTGTTCAGTCCATTTAGAAAGAGAAGTCTCTTCTTGCTCATGCTATGAATGAAAACAGTATCACGAGACAGCTGCCCACTTCCAAATATTGTTCAGTCCATTTAGGAAGAGGAGTCTCTCTGCCTGCATGGGAGTCCCTTCCCCCGACTTGCAGCTTTTCCCACAACTGCTTTCGAGGGTCCACTCTTGAAGTTTTTTGGGGTACAATTTTAAGGTTGAGCCGTTCAGAAACAAAAACAGAGGCCCTTCTCCTTCCCTGGGAGCAAAGGGTCTTCATCATCTTCATCTTTAGGACTATCTCTGGGAGCATCTCTAGGAACTGAGGTTTCTCCTTTCCCATTTGGAGCAAAAGTCCTCATCAGGTTCATCTCTAGGGACTGAGGTTTTCTCCTTTCCCGTTTGGAGCAAAAGTCCTCATCACTTCCATCTCTCCCTGTCCAAACTTCTCATGAAATTACAGCTGTGTCAGCATCTGCCTATCTCAGCGCAGGTGCTTTTGCTCACGAGTTGAACACTCCACCCCCCAGATCTTCATGAAATTACAACGGGATACTCTGATATATCATAGCTTCACAACAGAATTTCAGCTTTAAGCATCTCCTCTCTCTCTTCCCTCAGGTTTTCAGCTCCTCACAGCAATAAAAGGGTTAATCTCACCTCGGCCTTGCAGCTTTGCAGCTGGAATGTTGAATTTTTCTTATTGCAGTGGAGAGGGGGGAGAGCCGAGCCGCTCCGGCTGCCCACGGCAAGGCAGCGGGGGGGGTTCCATGGCTGGAACAGGTCCATGGCTCCAGGGTGGCCGTGGCCCGGCCCGGCCTGGCCCAGGCAGGGCCTGGCCGGGCCCGCTGGCCCCCACACGGGGCCCGCAGCCACCTGTGCCAGTGCCGGAAATGAGAGAGAGCTTGGGGGGGAGTTTGTCTATTCTTAAATGTGGATCACAGAGGTGATCACAACTTTAAGTGGCTTAGAGAATTCTCCATATTCAAACTGGCCAGCTGATAGGTTCTATCAATTCCCAGAGGAAACTGTAAGCACCCCTTAGCAAGGACGTCCCTTCCGGGACTATGCTTGCTAACCTATGACAGTGCTACAGCTACTTGAAAGATGAGCAGAGAGCATTTTGATACAGAAGAATTTATCTCCTCCGAGATTTGATATAAGCATTGACACAAAGTGTCATGATGACAAACATCAGACTTAAGTGTTTAAAAAAACACAAACAGTATGAATTCCCTTCCACATAGCCATAAGCGCCTGCTTGCCCTTTTTCTTCCAACTGTGCAGCTCTGGAAGACAGTCTCTCAGCCAGGCCAAGACAGCTGATGGGCTCCATTCTGGTGTGGTCAGGGGATGTGTCAAACCTCAGCACATATTTGGGTGTGGAGTGAATAAATCCAGAGGGAACAACACAGACCCTGCTTCCCAGAGAGAAAAAGTGCTGCATTGTTCTCCTGCTGCCTTCCCCAGCAAAACAAAAACATGGAACCAATTTTCTCTGTGCTCATTCACTAGGGCACCTGCGTATGACTCTCGTTCAACCATGTCCCCAGGTCCTAGGTACAAAGGACACTAACGTGATCTCACCCCTGTTAAACACAAAGATGACATTGATTCTTTTAGGCATTCTAATCAGTTCTACACAATAAATATTTATACACAATACAGATTGTTTTAATGAGATGAGGAATGCATACTGGCTAGAAAAAACAGGGAAGAAAGTACCAAGTTTGCTAAGTTGTTATCCAGATTTTCATATGGAACAGCTGAGAGAATGGAAACTAGAGGATATTTACATGTTCTGGCCTACTGGGAACATACCAAGAGGCTGCATTACATTCAGGAATGTTGCCTTGTGTGCATAGCAGGAAACCACTTGTTGCTTGCTCACACAGCAGCAGATTGAGAGAGAAGAAGGGAAACACTCAGTATGAGAGATTTGTGAAAACCTAATAGCAGAAAGCCTATGTCTAACACACTAAACAAGCCTGTTGCACACCTTTATCAAGCCTACAAGCAGCACAGCACTATGTAATGGAAACCCTACTGCCACTGAAAGAAAATGCGTGGTGGGTTATACCCTCCTGTACTTTTGAAAACCGCCTTTCTGAGAAAGAAAGGCTGAAAGATTTATAGAGAAATAGAAAAATAGAAGGAAATGTCCTTGTTTTATCATTCATGCAATAGGAAACTGGAAGCTGTGATTTGCAAATGGAAACATCCCCCTCGCTAAGGAGCAGGGTATTGTGCTTTCTCCTTTTCCAAAACTCTGAGTTACTTTCTCTGTGTTTAAGCAAACATCACAAAGGAAGTTTAAGCTGCTTTTGAAAGTATTAAACCTTTTGGTACAGATGGTTACCTTTCTTCTATTGCCACCATCTCACATGGAGTATAAAGCAAATAAAAAACCCCTACCCAGACCTTGCCCACATTCAAAAGACACATACAGATGAGATTAAAAGTGTTTCCTGTTCCATGAGAAAATGAGAATGGATGAAAATGTTTCATGCAGGGAGTACAACGTGCACAAATCACCACCTTACATTTTGCCTCCATGGCGCTTTGGCTTCCAATAGAAAGAAAACTTTTTAATAAACCTCTTGTACTTGGGCAGCTCTGCCAGTCACAGTTGCACAAATTGAACATTGCACATGATTCATCAATTCAGTACCAAACAAAAAACTTCCCATCAAAACCCAAATCCTATTTAGTATGAGTCCTTCCACAAGATCAACACTGTCATCCCCAGATGTTCAGTGCCATCTGTGAGCTGTCTATGAAGCACAGCTCCTGTTCACCATTCTGTGTATTGGTAGACAGACTTTCGAGTGGCAGACAGGAGTTGGAGCTACAATCCTCTCTTCACCACTGTCTCTGCCACATCCACATAGAAGTACAGAGATATCCATGGACTTCTAGAAGAATATGAATGAGAAAATACCAGGAAGAATAGCAAACCCAAATTCCAGGCAAAATTGCAGGGCTGAAAGAACAGTCTTCTCAACAAATTTTATCTTAGTCACTTCCTTGACTTACAGTTTTCTCAAATTTACTTGCTGTGTAAAATCATTTGCTGACTCTTGTTTCAGGGAATCATTTCAGGCCTTCACTGAGTTCCAGAGCAGTTTTGTACATTTTAACTCTGCACTGTTTTGAAAAGTTATGCTGAATTATGAAAACCATGTTCACTTTGGTATTCCCTGACTACACAAAAATAAATATAAAATCAAAGCTTCTTCTTGGTTGTTCAGGTAAGCAAAAACAAAACCTGCTTTTTAGGACTACTCACTTCAAATCCTGGCTTGTGTGAACTTTAGTGATGAGAAAGCAAACACAGAGAATGTACAAACAATGAAAATAAAATATTTTTTAAAAATAATATTATTAATATATAATATTATATTCTTAAAAAAGAATATTCCACTATGACATGGTTATGAAGAGCATTACTTCAACAAAACAGTGAGATAAGCAGTGGAGAAGTTTAAATATTTTGGAATTTGCCATCTCATTTCTTGCCTTCAGCTGAAACACAATTTGTTCATAAGTGAAAAAAACCCTCCATGTTAAACCAATTTTAAACTGGCAGCAACTGCGTCAGTAATCACCCTTCATGTCATTCTGTGATTATGTGATTCTCTCGTAGTAACTCTGAGACTGACTTCATGCCATATTGCAAAAAATCTGTAACAAATGCAACCACTTGGAAAAGAACATATATACACATACACAATGTAGACGCTTCATTCTTTCCACAATATTCTTTTAATGTGTTTGTTAGAACAACTTTTTCTATCTTATTTTAATTTAGACAATCTTTCTTCCTGAATTTGTCTTTAACAAAATGAAAATTTGTTTACTGTAGAAAAAGCATGAAAGCTCCATACACATGAATTCATAATTGCTTTTATCACATTTAATTCCAGGCAGTTATTTGGTGTAGAGGAAGGAATGTGCTCCCCTTATTAAGGGGAATCATAAAAGATGCCTTGTAAATTTAGGTAGTCTTCCATAAAGCATCCTTTGCTAGGACCTGATTTGTCTCCCAAGGTAAAATTCTAGATTACACTGATACCAGACGAAATGTTATCTTTATATTCATCTTAGCCAACATTTGACCCTGCGAAGATACAGTCTCAGCCACCACGAGATCCCATCCCTTGGTAACTGTGTGGTTGGAAGAAGTATGCAGTTGGGCCCAGAGCTGTAATAGGGTGAGAGTCCTGGTGCTGTGCACCGCTGGGACCTCTGGTTTCACCCTAAAGAACACCACAGAAGAATGCCATGCAACTTTCTTATGGAGGACAACTGCAGATGAAGGATTTGTATCTGCACAATTTGAATTTTGATCCTGCAAAGTTCAGTTCAGTTGGAACAATCTGAAGTTTGATCCTAGGGTGTGGGTGATTTCACTGAGTGATTTGCCCCAGGGCAGCCTGTGACGAACAGGGTCCCAGGTCTCCTCAAGCAGTTAGGATACTTTTTATTGTATTCAGGTGCATGGGCAGAGACACAGATATCACATTTCAGGCACTGATGCCTAGTAATTTAAACGAGCAATTCTCGGCTGTTGCCCCTGGTCACAGATAAGGTAGAGTTAATTTCTTCTCAGTAGCTATTACAGGGCTGTGTTTTGGATTTGGAATAAGAATGGTGTTGATAACACACGGATGTTTTGGTATTTTGTCAAGTCGTGTTTACCCTAAGTCAAGGACTTTTTTTTTTTTTTCCCCTTGTCTCATGCTCTGCCAGGGAGGCGGTGTGCAAAGGAAACTGGGAGGGAGCATGGCCGGGACAGGTGACCCAAACTGGCCAAAGGGATGTTCCGCACCACCGAACGTCATGCCCGGTATATGAACTGGGGGGAGTTACCTGGAAGGGCGGAGGATCTGGTTTCAGGAAGGGGAGGTCTGGCTCAGTCAGTGGGTGGTGAGCAATTGCACTGTGCATCGCTTGTTGTTGTTGCTGTTATTATAATTATTGTATTTTACTTTATTTTCAATTATTAAACTATTCTTATGTCAGCATACAAGTTTTAATTCGATTCTCCTCCCCATTCCACCGATGTGAGGGGATAAGAAAGGGAGGAGCCACGGGAAGTTGAGCGAGCGGCTGCTTCATAGCTAGCTGAGCTTAAAACCACAACAGCTGTGCCTTCACCCCTCCTCGTCCGCCCCCCCCCGTCCGTCCAGCCGCGGCTCGGCACGCAGGCGGCGGGGCGGGCTGCAGAGGCGGTGCCAGCGGCCGGCCCGCCCGCGGGAGGGAGGGTTCGCCGCCGTACCGCCCCCCGCACCGCCCCCCGCACCGCCCCCCGCACCGCCCCCCGCACCGCCCCCCG
>NW_024581072.1:1880026-2079067 GCF_017639235.1 Corvus kubaryi | reverse complement strand
CTGTGTCTGTGTCTGTGTCTGTGTCTGTGTCTGTGTCTGTGTCTGTGTCTGTGTCTGTGGCCGGGCCGCGCCCGCCATGCTTCCGCCGGCGCTGCTCCGCCGGCCGCTCGCCGCCGCCGCCCGCCTGGCCCTGCCGCGCGCCGGCCCACAGGTAGCGGGGGGCGCAGGCGCGGGGCGGGGGGGGCGAGACCTCCGGGCGGGGCTGTCGCTGTCGCTGTCGCGACACGTCTGTCACGAGGCTGGGCGCGGGCACGAGCGCGCCGAGCTCCGGCCCCGGGCCCTGCCCAGAATCCTGTAGGATCCTTTGGGACCCGACCCCGGATCATGGGATAGATTCGGTTGGGAAAGACTGCTGAGATCAGCCAGTCCAACCCATGCCCGTACACCACCCTGTGAACCAGACCGTGGTTCCAAGTGTCACGTCCAGTCTTTGCTTAAACACCTCGAGGGACGGCGGCTCCACCACCACCCTGGACAGCACTTCTTTCAAGAATTTCTTCCTGATATCCAGTCTGAACTTTTCCTGGTGCAGCTTGAGACTATGGCCTCTTATCCTGCCAGTGCCCTCGGCGTGTGAGAAGAGCCGATCCCCACCTGGTTGCACCCTCCTTTCAGGCAGTTGCAGAGGGTGATAGGGTCACCCCTGAGCCTCCTTTTCTCCAGGCTAAACACCCCCAGTTTCCTCAGCTCCTCATAAGATTTGTATTCCAGACCCTTCACCAGCTCCGTTGCCCTTCTCTGGAACAGAAGTGGTCCTGCAGTGTCCCAGTATCTGCCTAAGCGCCTGAAAATTTCAGGGCCTTTCTTTCCCCACAAAAATTCGGAGTGCGATGGGTTGCTACTGCAGGCTCACGACTCCATTGGGATCCTGCGGGGCTTTACAACAGCCTCAAGGAGCTGTGACTCATGGCAGCCAGTTTTAGATGTGTCATGCTGCAAAGGGCCATTGAGAAACAAGGCCTTTGGTCTTCACCTTCTGTATTCAACAACCTGAGAGTGCAGCCAGTTGGGGGGTTGAGCTCTTCTCCCAGGTAACAAGTGACAGAATGAGATGAAGTGGCCTGAAGCTGTCTAAACCAGGAGAGGTTTAGATTTGATATTAGAAAAAATTTATTAATGGAAAAGGTTGTGGAGCATTGAAACAAGCTGCCTAGGGAAGTGGTGGAGTCACCATCCCTGGAAGTGTTCATAAAACAGGTAGATATGTCACTTGAGGATATGGTTTCGTGGTGGACATGGCACACCTGGGTTAGTGGTGGATAGCATGATCCTAAAGTACTTTATAAACTTAAACAATTCTGTTCTGTGGCTTGAGCTGCATGGTGCCCGTGCCTGCAGATTCTTGTGAAATAAGACATGTCCAAAATCCATCCTGCAGCTGCCTCTGTGCAAATATGGGCTAAGGCCAAAGATGTGTTTTGGCCTTAATTTTTCATGTTTTATTTAAGAAGTGAGTAGCTATTGAGGCAGTCACAAAAGTACACTAAGTTTGGGACTCCCAAAGGGTTTTATCTAATATGAATAGAAAAACAGTTCTTGATCAGCCCTTGGGAAGCAGCCAATAAAGGGCTAGGATGCGGACTTAAGCAATCTTGTGTTGGAATGAATCACTCTTTTCCCAAGTGTTGGTCTCTTTTTCTTTTTTTGCCAATAATATGTGATTTGCTAATAGTGATATAAGATTTTAAATAGAAAACACAATGCAGTAGTGTGAGCTGGTTGGGTAAGCACAACACAGGCAGATGTTGACATTGCTTCCTCTTTGGTGGCACCTCAACAGCCGTGCTTTTGAATTATGTGTTTAGCCAAATGCATCTTTGTTAGAGTGGGGATTCTGTAACACAATGTATCAAACCAGGAGGCCCGTAGAAAGAAGTATATAAGGACAGATTCTTGGTAGGTGTTTCAGAGATGTTTATTTCTCCAGCCGCATGGCCGGAGCTCTGCTGAGGAACTGTTCCAGTCACGGGACCGAGGGTCCTTCTGCCCGCGCAGGGAACACAAACCAACCCATGGGAACGAGGCTGAGCAGGGGCAGGGAAACCCCGTGTCTGTGCCCTCAGGGCCCCTCTCCCAGGGCTACACGGCGGGGGAGGGACCCCAACACCTCACCCGTTTTATTTTAATAAAAGGAGAATGAAAACAACTGGATAAACATAACAAGAACAGTTTTAAAATAATGCAACCCACCCTCCTGAGCCTTTAAATGTCCAGACAGATTCTCTGGAACATCTTAAGGATGACAGAAGGGAGACAGAACTCTCTGAGCATGCTTTGTGGGGAAACTGAGGCAGGAGAGGGTTTAATTTCTTCCCTCCCCCTTTTCATCCCCCTCTCAGCATCGGAGAGGAATTGTAGGGAAAGGGAATTGTATAGGGAAGCCATGGGGTGAAAAACAGATTAGGAATAAACTGGGGATGGGGTAAAGTCAGGAAGGGGTACATATTGGGTATAGGGTAAAAGGGGAAAGTAGGCTGTGGGTAGGGAAGTTGCTGGGATGGATATTGTTTATAATTTTGTGCATAACGGCTGCCTTTGACTGGAATACCCCCAGGCCCAGTAACATTCGCTGCTTGAAAACCCTTCTTTCCTTGCACTATATCAAACTGTACAACTTCCCCATCTCCTACACTTTGCAGGTAATTTTTAGGGTTATTCCTTTTAATGGCAGTTCTATGGATGAATAAATCTTCCCCTGTATCATCTCATGTTACAAATCCATAGTTGTTTTTTACATGGTTCCATTTCACAGTTCCTGTGACTTTCGTTGCTATAACTTCTCCTATCACGTGCTTGTGTATTTGTCGTGGCTGCTGGTCCTGCGTGGTTGCTGCCTCGCTGACTCCGATGTCTCGGCCGGGCCCCCGCGTTGCGGCTGCTCCTCACCCTCCGAGCGGCGCTGCCCCGGCGTGTCTGGGCTCTGCGCGGCCCCGCGTTGCCATCGCCGCCGGCCCCACGCCCTGTGAGCGGTTCTGCTCCGCCAACTCCACGCTGCTTTGAGTGCGGCCCTGTTCCGGCTCGGCGCTGCGCGGCTTCTCGTGTCGCTATGGAAACTGCGGCTTCTCCCTCTATAGGGCTCTCCGAGCTGTATGCTCAGAGCGGGCTGCCACGCTGACCCCCAGTTCCTGGCTGCTCGTGGGGGCCACCTCTCTGTTGCACGTGGCTCACGGCACCTGCGGCGCCTGCGGCATTGCTCCCTCGATCATGGTCGCATGGCCGGGGACCCCGAGACAGGGATGGGGTCCGCGATAAGGCGCACGCTCCCGAGGGGGCCAGGCACATCCAGTACAGGCACCTCCACTG
The DNA here is from genome assembly GCF_017639235.1 of Corvus kubaryi. Lineage (NCBI taxonomy): Eukaryota > Metazoa > Chordata > Aves > Passeriformes > Corvidae > Corvus > Corvus kubaryi. The sequence continues at coordinate 2,075,764 of NW_024581072.1, read as the reverse complement.
GCACGGCTGCAGTCATGTGCTCCTGGGATGGCTGCCGCACGGCCACGGGATTAGTATGATCCTCTGCTTTAGGGATAATGGGACCATACAAATGCTCCTCAAGAGCTTCACTGATTACAATTAGTCCTCGGAGAGCTTCTGTCGCTAGTCCATGTTTTGTTTGATCCCTTATCTTATCCCAGATCTCATACCAAAAACACCCATGACTAGTTCCAGGAGGTTCAATATGAAAAAGTATGTCTTGAGAAATATAGAAGAAATTTTTGAAAAGCCAGTTAAAAAAATGTTCTAGATCTCCCAGAACAAACACTTTCTTGTTTTTCTGTTCAAGGATTCCTTTAACTTCTAAATACATTTCTTTCTGTGGCTCAGAGAGCCACATTTCCCACGATTCTTCCATAGTCCAGAGAGAATATCCAAACCAAGGTGAGAAGAGAGAGATCTAGAGTGGTTTTTACTCATGAATTTTCTGTCCTTAGGGATTGGTGTCTTGCCCACAATTCTCCACCATTTGTTACAGCGGGGATTCTGTAACACGATGTATCAAACCAGGAGGCCCGTAGAAAGAAGTATATAAGGACAGATTCTTGCTAGATGTTTCAGAGATGTTTATTTCTCCAGCCGCATGGCTGGAGCTCTGCTGAGGAACTGTTCCAGTCACGGGACCAAGGGTCCTTCTGCCCGCGCAGGGAACACAAACCAACCCATGGGAACGAGGCTGAGCAGGGGCAGGGAAACCCCGTGTCTGTGCCCTCAGGGCCCCTCTCCCAGGGCTACATGGCAGGGGGAGGAGACCCCGACACATCTTGCTGCTGACTTCCTGAGGAAGGGGTTGAGAAAAGGAAAATGCTGCTTTGTATGAGCTAATAATTAAACAGATGAGTGCATCAAATAAAAGACACATCAAAGTCTGTTGCATTGCAAAAAGGAGTGGCAGCAAATAATGCACATGGGAACTATTTTCAAAGAACAGTGTCAAAAGGTACTTTTTTTGTAGTGGACATCATGAAATAAGTACCCCTCTCCCAGCCTGCAGTAAAAGATCCTTCTATAGTATTGCATTAATTTAAAAAGTATCAGTCAGAATACAACTTTCTGGCTTGAGAATTATTTTTACTAATTTTTCTTTCTATTTTCTTTCAGATACGCCTTGCTACAGGGCCCAGACAAAATAATGGAATTTTCTATGAAATTCGCACATATGATATTAAGCCAGCGAAGATGAAGGAGTTTTTGGAATTGGCCAACGAGCACTTTCACTTTTGCCCAGCTCGCTCGGAGCTGGTAGGATTCTGGTACACGGAACTGGGAGCACTGAATAAGGTGCTTCACATTTGGAAGTACGGTATGGTCAGCATCCCTTTGCGCTGCTCTGCTCTCTGTGTGTTCCCTGTTTCCTAGGCAAGAAGGTGAGGGGAATGCTTACCTGGCTTTTATTTGTTGCTCTTGTTGTAAGGAGGTGCTCCAAGAACACTTCAGAGCTTGTCAGGACAACTTTGATGTGTTGGGATGAGAAAGTTACAAATGTTCTTGAACAGCAGTCTCTGCTCCTAACAGGTATAATAGAGGAATTGTGGCAGACTGTTTCCTTCGTGGTAAATATTTTTAACTTAGGGCCAGTTCCACAAATGTCTTGAAACTTTCAAAAAGAATGGAAAAAAGGAAATACGCACACATATGCAGTCTGTGTGTGTTTATATGTATGTATAATTGTTCTTGTATTTTAGCTCAGAGTACCAGTCACGAGCATGCAGTTTGCATGCTTAAACTCCTTCTGCAGTGGGCCTGTACTGAGGTAGGAGCCCACTCTGTCGCTGACTTAGGCGAGGGAAGACATGCAAACAATCAATGTGATTGATAATGCAAGCTTCGTTTATTGGTAATCTAGAGGCACTTTATATAGTATTAGTATATATGCTTGTCAGTTCTTGATTGGCTTACAATTATGAGAACACTTTCTTGTTTCTGCTTGATTGGTGTTAGATACAAGACTACATTGGCAAGCTTCTGCCTATATTAGATACATTAATGTTACAGCTTGAGAAATCGGAGTTCTACCTCCTACCTCATGGTCAGTACATCTTGTAAGCACAGTACTACATCCTTAAAACTCCCTTTTTGTTCTCAGGCCTGTTTCTCATGCAGGCTTTTTCTCATGTAGGCATTTGCTTGTACAGCTCTTTCAAAGTTCTGTTTCCCACAGCTTTTCCAATGATCCATGCCGCTGATCCTTTAACCATTTCTCAACACCACTCCACCACATCTGACCTCTCAAGTGAGCAGAGTGATTTTGTTGCAGCTTTAGCCTTGCTAGCAATAGGATTTTTGCAGTATAATCAACTTTTTAAGTTGTTGGAGTTGGTGCTGACATGGAAGGTGCAGGTGAGCCAAAAAAAGCTACAATTACACCAAAAACTAGGTGTAGTGGCTGTGGTTTTTGTGGAGCCCAAGGGAAGTTGATACTTGGGTTATAGAGGAGTGGGAAGGCACACTGGTATAATTCCCCTTGAACACCTGCTGCAGTCCAGGTATATCTTCATGTTGAGCCAATGTGCTCATTAAAGTCCAGGGTGTTCACAGTACCTGTTTAGATTAAAGGATCGCCCCTTTTGTTTTGGAGGGGTGAATCATGGAATCACAGACTGAGAGGATGGTTTGGTTCCTCTCAACCATGTTGCTCAGGGCCCCATCCAGCCTGGCTTCAAACACTTCCAGGTTTTGGGCCTCCACAGCTTCTCTGAGCAATCTGCTGCAGTGGCTCAACATTCTCACAGTGAAGAATTTCTTCATTATATCTAATCTAAATATTGCTCCATCCCAGAAAGTATTTAAGGCCAGGCTAGATGGAGCTCTGAGCAACCTGGTCTAGTGGGAGGTGTCCCTGCACATGACCAGGGGGTTGAAATTAGGTGATGTTTAGAGGTCCCTTCCAAGCCAAACCATTCCATGATTCTATATCTATTCTCTGTCAGTTTAAAGCCATTCCCTCTTGTTCCATCACTACATGCCCTTGTAAAAAGTCCCTCTCCAGCTCTCTTATAGGCTCCCTTTAGGTACTGGAGTGCTGCTGTAAGGTCTTCCTGGAGTCTTTTCTTCTTCAGACTGAATAGCCCAAACTCTTTCAGCCTGTCTTCACAGCAGAGGTGCTTGAGCACTTGGATCATCTTTGTGGCCTCCTCTCTGGTGGAAGAGTGTCAGTCACTCTTCCCTCTTCCACCAAAGCTGTAACCCCATCACAGGAGGCCACCAAATTTGTCAGGCACTGTTTGCCCTTAGTGAAGCCATGTTGGCTCTCACCAACCACCTCATGATCTTCTATGAGCCTTCTCATAGTTTCCAGAAGGATCTGCTCCTTGATTGTGGCAGACACACCGCTGAGACTGACCAAGCTCTAGTTCTGCGGTTCTTCCTTATGTCCCTTTTTAAAAAAGAGCTGCCATAACTTCTCAAATATTATGAAATGTCTCTTAACCACTTCCTCTGCCAGTTTCCTCAGAATGCATGAAAGCATCTCATCGAGTCACATGGACTTGTGCACCTTCATGTTCTTTAGATGGTCTCAAACCTGACTTTTTTCCTACAGCAGGTGGTTCTTCATTCTCCCAGTCTCTGCCTTTGCCTTCTGTGACTTGTGTGGTCTGGCTGGAGCACTTGCCAGTGCAGACCAAGGCAGAAAAGGACACTTGAGTATCTCAGCATTTTTCATCACCTGGCAGCCATGTCTTCCTTTTCCTTCAAGAGAGGGCTATTCATCTGTCATTATTTTGAGTTCACTTGTAATTTATAAATTGTCCCGCTTCTCAGAACATTTTAGTCTTAGCTATTGCTACTATCTCTAAATTAAAAAGAAATTAATAATCTATGGGAAACTTCTAAAATGCAAAAGCAAGGGAAAACCTATACCTTTTTTTTCCTAACAGTGTTTGACATGTCTAATTGTGGCGGTTTATCTCCCTCCCCCCCCCCCCGAGACCACACTGTGATCTGAGAAATGAACAAACTTTACAACATCCTTCCTCCTTGATTCATCAGACCCCTGCTTACATAATTGCTATATTTACCTCTTAATCCCAGGATACTGATTTTTCTTTTGTCATATTGGGAGATGGCTGCATAAATATATTGCTTAAGATGTCACTGCAGCCTAAGGAGTTGAAATTCAGACACTCTTAATTAAGTGGATTTGTTTTTCATTAAGAAAAAAAAAGAAGAAAAGGTTTAGCTTTTGGGTATTTAACACCTTTTATGTAACTGAACACACAAACATTACTTCTACACTTTTAATGTCACTTTATATAAGCCAAACCACATTTAATTTTTTTTCTTGGTAGGCTATTACTTCTCCTGAATTTTTTTCCACTTCACTTCTGTATCCACTGTGCTTTCTCCAAATCTTTTCCTCTGTAACTATTGTCATCTTTTTTAACAGTAAAATTACTTAATCTATTTTAACTCCTTTGTAAACTTTCTTGGAAAATTTCATTTGGCTTGAATCCATTTTAAACAGAGAGCTAAAGCAGATTTTAAAGGAAGTTTTGCAGAATTTAAAGGAAACTTACCACATCTGCTACGAACTAATATGATGTCTAAAAATACCAGTTCCAAAATTAGATAAGTGCAGTTTGCCTTCTTGTAATTACACATTTTGATTGAGTCTGATGTGGCATTAAATGCATTTTTTCATGGTTTTTTTTTTTCCTTTCTTACAGATAATTTTGCCCACAGAACAGCAGTCCGGCATGCACTAGCCAATGACAAAGACTGGCAGGGAAAATTCATCTCTGTGGTTCGCCCCATGATGGAGAAGCAGCACAATGAGGTTGCTTATCTGGTACCCTGGTGTCAACTTGGGAAGCCTCCAAAAGAAGGGGGTGAGCTTATCATTACTTTTGCTGATAAAAGTTAGCAACACTAACAAAAAATGGCTTAAAGTTTAAACCAGGTATTGCATAGTTTTATGATCCTTTATGTAACAAATGCATGTACATTCACCCATGTGGAAAAGGTGACATAAGACAGATAAGAGACAGAGTTTTTAAGAAGGATTTTACACTAACATACATGAATAATTGACTAGAGTCCTGATCATTAAGGTTGTTAATGGTCGGGATTGTGACTTGCTAAATGAACATGCAAAATGGCAATACCGTAGTATCGGTCAGAGCAGTCATCCCGGACTTCCTTTGTCTATCCATCAGTGGGAGGGTATTTCCTGAATTGTTGTTCTCTTTCACAGAGATTTTCTCTTACCAGTTTGCTTTGATGTTACTGCTTCTTCACATAATAGTTTAAAAGACTCCCTACTTCTTTAAAGATACATTAAAGTCCAACATACTTTGTAACAATCATAGGTTAGGTGTAGAAGTGATGTCCCTATGTATTTTAATTCTCTCTGTAGCAAATTTGATGTTAATAGTATTGATTGTTCCCCAATTTATGAACGCTGGCAGACTTTGTTGCATGAAGTGACAGGGAACAGACCTTGCTTCAGCCCTCAGCACATGTATAGATACAGTAACCTTTGTTCTTTATTTCCTCAGGATTCGGAATTTTATGCTGCTACTGTTGAATTTGAAAGCAGTCCAGTTTTCTCTAAAATCTGGAGAGGTGACTTTCAAACACTGTTGTAGTTTGTCTCCAGCCCATTGCTGGAGAGTGACACCAGACACTGCCAAGTAGCAAGTGTCTGGCTTCCTAGTACTGTGTCAGCAACTGTCATCTGAAGTAACTACCTGAACGGAAAGAAGACAAGTAACTTTTAGCAGGACTGGAGTTTTTTACCAAATTATGCCTTTTCTCTACAAATAAGGGAGATTGCTTGGCACAGCAGAGATGCTAAACTAGTCCTGCTGTGTTGGTTATGCTGTCAGATCTTATTGTGACCAACTGCTAGGAGTCAAAGGGGTTTGTAATGTCATAAACCACTTCAATGCCAGAAAACATCACCAGTCTTAGAAAAGACACCCAGCATTTCTCAAGCAGCCACCCGAATCCCTCAAACAAGTATGAACACTTGTGATATATGCAAAGTAGTCTGAATCTCCCGAAGTTTCCATGCAACATTGACAATTGCTAAGTTGGGCTTTGTGTGAAGCCTTCTGTTCTTCATGGCCCTAGTACTTACATTTACACTTGAACTAACTGCACTTAGTGAGCCTGTGCTCTGGTGAGCCTCTGGAAGCTGTGCATTCTTGTGCATATTAGGAGGAAGGGGCTGTTTCCTGCTGTCCCCAGATGGCAGGGAAACATCATACTGGTTTCACAGCAAATACATTGTGGCCATGACACACTGTTTAAGATCTGGTATATTAATTCGTATTTCCTTCCTTGTGGTAGTGTTTGCCTTTTCTTCTAGGGGTATATGAATGGGTTACTTTCCAGATGAAGCCTGGTGGGCCAGCATTGTGGGGTGAAGCATTTCAAGCTGCAATCAACGCTCACATCAACACAGGATATACCAGGCTGATCGGTGTTTTCCATACAGAATATGGATTACTTAACACAGGTACTCACCAATTTCTGATACAGACTTTGGCATGGGAAGGGGCAGAGGGGCAAGCCCCCATCCTGGATCAGGATTTGCCAGCTTGCTGAAAATGTTGGTGTGGATCACCAAAGTCCTGTAAACAGTCTTTGAACCCAGCTTTGTGTATTGGGTTATAGGCTTAAGCCAGTTGCCACAATCTTAAAACACTCTCAGATCTGACGTTAAAGTCAAACCGTGTAATGGCTCAGTAAAAGATCATCCCACCACTGGCATGCCTGGAGAATTGTTTCTGCTAACTGCAAGGCATGTAACAGATAAATCCAGATTGCTAGGACTAGAACATGTTGTATTGCAGCGTAATAGTGCTCAGCTGACTTCATTTTTACTTTCTCAGTCCATGTGTTATGGTGGAACGAGAGCCCAGATCACCGGGCAGCAGGCAGACACAGTGCCCATGAAGATGCCAGAGTCGTAGCAGCTGGTAAGACATGATGGATCCAGAGAACTCAACCTGCGATACCTGCGTGCACACTGAGAAAAGTATTACTTTTCACTGGAATACTGTCTTAATTAACATGCATTTCATTTTAGTGCGCGACAGCGTCAGATTCTTGGAGTCCCAGCAAAATGTGCTTCTGATTCCTATGCAATGCTCACCGCTGAAGTAACCTTCTATAGGATGTAACTGACAGCAGAAGAGACAAGATGGAAGTGCTGTCAGCAAGTGGCACGGATCCCCATACCCTCATGAGCTGCGCTGTTCTTCAGTCAACAAAAAATGGATGCAAAATGCTGATCCACTAGCAGTGTAAATCAGCACTCTGATACCAATTGTTAACCAGAAGTTTGTGGTGATGTTCCTACATCTCCAAGAAAAAAAACTTAAGCCATATCATGCCATAAACCATGCTTCACCAATCTTTTGTTTTAATCCCTAAATTCTTCATACTTTTTTGCACAGCTGGATCATTATTAAACCGAGTAAGTTAAGTGCTCTTGTCCAGCATTCCAGCCAGGGATGGCATCATTTTTATAACATACTTTGATGCCTCTTATCATATCTTAGTTATTCCATACAGTTTCAGAAGGAAAGCTTTCATGTGTATCTTACCCAATTATGTTTTCATCAGACTTCTCATTGGGATGCTTTATATTAATTCTGAGCAATGTAAAACATCAGTGCTGCTGGAATTGCACTTAAGTGCAACAGTGGGGCTGATTAGGTGGTGTAACCTAATGAGCTCTGCCATGAACCTTTTTACTTGGTAACTTGTTATGGTTGACTTCAGCTTTTTCCTTTTTTTGTCCATTAAACACTGCCTCAAAACTGTGAGTTACCTACACAAGCTTTGTCTTGGGTATTTTAATATTTGTTTAGGGTGCTAAAGCTGATTAGCTCTTCTTGTTCAATTGTGTCATTGGACTCAACTGATGTACATGTGCTGGCATTCTTTGAAGCACGCTTTGTTAGACTGTTAAAAGCTAAATAAATCAGCATAAAGCATTAATTTTTAGTGTTTGTGGCTCAAGCTCTTACTCTTTTTAAACTATGAAATTATAAATCCCATTCTCCAAGTACAGTACTCATTTTGCAGGTCTTGCCTTTTGGTCAACACCACATTGCTTTAGAACCAGTAAGCTACAGTGAACAGCAGTAGGGCAGAGGACACATGGGCTTGAGAAGTGAAACTTCTATTTTTTGTACAGTGGTACAGAGCACCCTCTACTGCAATTTATAGGTATTGACTGTAAATTGCAGAGTGCTTGGGAGGCTTCTCTACATGTTAATCATGGACCTGCAATGAGCAATGGAGTATTGAAGTATCTTTGTGCTGTTTGCCTAATGATTATTGCTTCTTTAAAGCACATTAAGATCTCACAGAAAGCACTAAAACCAGCTCTAGGCCATTATGCCTGTATCCAAGGTGGGTGGATGGAATGTGGCTGCTGCAGTTAAGGGAGTGTGACAGGTCCCAGCTGCTATACCCATGTCTTCATACACTGCTCCCTCCAAAGCCATGTTTTTAGCATTCTCAGGGTAGAACAAACACGTCTTCAGAGACCCTGTCTTACATTTTACAAATCAACTTTTTAAGGTACAAAGAGCTGATGAACCAGCCTATCATTCAGAACATTGCCTTACAACAGTTCTCTCAAAGGAAGACTTTTTTTAATAACAAAAAATGAGCTGAAAAATGGGGAGAGAGAGTTACGAAGACTTTTTTTTCATTTAAATGCAAGAATTGTTTTACTGGGATTTTTTGTTTGGTTGTTTTACTTTTTTTTAATTAAAACTATTTTCCTTAACACCAGCACTGAAAGTAAAGAACATTCAAGATGTTAGAGGTGTGCTTTATCCTGAGATGCCAGCTAGACACTAGATCAAAACAGAAAACCCAGGAAATTAAGAGGGCTGGGCAATCATCAACCACCTGAAGTTCAACAAGGGAAAGTTCTGGATGCTGCACCTGGGGTAGGGCAACCGTGGGTGCGCAGACAGGCTGGGGAGCAAGATGTTAGAAAGCAGCATGAAAGGGCCCTGGGGGTCCTGGTCAGTGGCAAGTTGAACATGAGTCAGCAGTGCCCTGGCAGCCAGGAGGGCCAACCCTGTCCTGGGATGCATCAGGCACAACATCACCAGCCAGGCAAGGGAGGGGATTGTCCCTCTCTGCTCTGCACTGGGGAAGCCTCACCTCGAGTGCTGGGGGCAGTTTTGGGTGCCACAATATTAAAAAGATACAAAGTCATTAGAGAGGGTCAACAAAGATGATGAAGGGCCCTGAAGGGAAGCTAAATGAGGCGCATCTGAGGTCCCTTGGTTTGTTCAGCCTGGAGGAGACTGAAGGGAGACCTCACTGCAGTTCCTCGTGAGAGGAAGAGGAGGGGCAGACACTGAGCTCTTCTCTCTGGCACCCAAGTAACAGAACCTGAGGGAATGGCATTAATTTGTGTCAGGGGAGGTTTAGGTTGGATATTACAAAAAGGATCTTCACCCAGAGGGTGGTTGGACACTGGAACAGGCTCCCCAGGGAAGGTGTCACAGCACCAGCCTGACAGAGTTCAAGAAGTGTTTGGACAATGCTCCCAGGCACATGGTGTGACTGTTGGGAATGATGATGTGCAGGGCCAGGAATTGGACCTGATGATCCTTTAGGCTCCCTTCCAACTCAGCATATTCTGTGATTCTGTGAAATTTTAATTGGCTTCTAATCTCAGGATGAATTTTCCTGATGAGTGTAACTTCAAGAATTGGTTGGATACTGGAACTTGGTTGATAGTGGTATTATAAGGCAGTAGTAGACAACATTTTAGTATCAGTTTTTCCTTGAGCAATCACATCATTATTCTGCTTTCATTTGTAAACTGCTGTTCAAAATCAACTGAGTGTATAGGGTGTTTTTATCAAGGAGGAGCAATCAGCAACTTACATCTCTGTAATAAAAATTCAAAGGCAGGTACTTGAGTTGGGATTTAAACATCCAGAGAAGTTTGTTGCTTTGCAGTTGGATATGACAGTTAACCAATCACTTGCTAGAGACCTTTTTGTTTACTAACTTCAGAAGTTTAACCTAGCACTTACCTTTTTAACTTGCACCTCCTCATTTACCTGAAAATAGTATATCTACTCCATACTAATTTTCAGAGCTACTGAAATCTTATGCAAAGTTCCCAACAAAATAAAACCAGTCAAAACAAAAGTTTCTAGCAGCACTCCTCAAAATAAAAAATGCAAAAATTACACTTGTGAAGACCCATGGTGCTACAACAGCTTTATTTTTTACTTAATACAAGGCAATTAGAGTGCCTTTTAATACTTCACATAACAGATATTAGCAAATACAAATATATATACTTTTTTTTTTGCTTTTAATGAAAATGTCCATTTAAGGATTTAACTTAGAAATTTCAGTTGTGAAATCTTTCTAGATTTTTGCAAAGTTAACAGATATTCCAGTGCAAAAATAGATCCCATTACAGATAGCATAAAGTGCTTGGAACAAAGGACCAACTATAATTCAGGAGGGAAAGATAAGCACAAAGTGGTTGTTTAACCATGGGGAAAATATAACTCCTTACTGAAATACAAATGTACTACAAAGAGGGATGCAACATGTCAATAGTACTGAAATTTAAAATAAGTTAACACCTCAGTGCAGTTTCATTATCAAGAGTGGTTCATATAATGTGTGACTCTAGAGTGATTTTTCCCCAACACATACTTGAATGAGTAAAACTTAGTGGCTGTCTGAACAAATTCCATGACAAATCTTCATGCCAGTGTTGCATTATGTTGTCTGTTCAGTACAACCAATGCAGATCAGAGCTGTGTAGTAGTTTGGTTAATATCCACATTTACTGCAACATTTTGTCACAGATAGCAGGCCCTGTAAGCATGACAGTCATGGGGCAATAGAAGTCGAGAATCTTTTTGGTGGGTTAAGGAAAGCATATGACCATGTAACTGTTGTTTCCTGATACACAAGTAATTTAAATGAGCAGTTACCAAGAGCAAACCACAGCCCTTTCAGGACCAAACCTGAATCCTCCTAGAACTCGTTCTAGCTCTACATGCACTAGTTTGGTGCAGTGCAAAATTTTAGCCCTTCATTTCAGTTATTTAATGCTGATTTGTAATAGTGACTTTTAGTGGTGGGAAGCCTCCAGTACATGCTACTTGTTTCAGTGATACCGCAACATACTTGTGGCAGCCTATTCTGGAGTAGTCATGGCTGTAGGTCTGCTGTTTCTGCACCTGGAACTCTGGTGTACTCATCACCCTGTAACTCATCCCCATAGAGTGACGATGCCATAAAGGTAATAACAAAGCATGTTTTAAGTGAGGTATACCAATCCCCTTTACACTCCTTTTCTCAATCCCCTAAGCAATGAATTATACAGATAAAAAAAAAGTATGAAAAAGGCACTTCAGCAGAGCCTGTAGTAAGCTCTTACTTTACCTCAAGGCAGGACACAGAGGGACAAGGAACTTCTTTTAACTGTGTTTTAAAAATGTTGAGTTGGTCAGTGTTACCAAGTATACTTGGAAATATGTAATCAATCTTCTTCAGGCTCATGCCAGCCTTTTCAGTGTTTGCTGGGCTACTAGGGTCATTCACAGAAGAAAATGGTCCATGATTGATTAATGAAGTAGCATCAAAACTAGTGCAGAACCTGTGTGAGTATTTAAGGCAGAGGCATGACATACAGGAACAGCTCAGGAACTGCACTTGTGTTCAAACCACATTACTGAACCAATTTCCAAATGCAAAAGCAACACAGAGGGGCCCTAAAAGCACACTGTCCCATGACTGTTGCACAATGTGAACAAGAATGGGTTGTTCTTACTATATAATTTCCCCTCTAGTATGAGTCTGGCTTCGTAAGACTTGAAAAATTGACTGATGAACTGTAGCACTATTATTTTGAACTCTTTTTTTTTCAGGGGGATTTTTACTGAAACAGTTGTTTGTCACATGTATAATAAGGGTGTTATTCTCCAATTAGGGATCACCTAGTGACTGAAACTACACTGCACAACAGAAGCAGAAACTTACACATTAATGTTACACCGGTTTCCAGACAGGAAAATTTTAGGTGAACAACTTGGAGTTGTTTGCAGATAGCAGCTGATTGCTAGAATCTGGAACATGGTCAGATCATGAATGCAGCTATCCACCACATGGATAGAAAGAGAGCATAGTATTACAGGCATAATATAAAGAAATACCGTGGCTACAAAGATCAACTGAAAGCATTTTCAATCCCTAATTATGCTACCTACCTATTTAAAGTCATAAATAATACTGTTTAAAAAAAAAAAAAATCTACATCTTGTTTCTAGTTTTATCTGGCAAAGCCAGGAACAGCAACATGCTTGTGCTAAGCAGTAATTCCAGATGATGGGTACCTTTCTGGTGCAAAGCAGGGGTTAAAGAGCAGATATTACAAATCTGAGTGACAGCTCATGATTTAGAATTTGCTCTTGGCATTAGCAGCTTGTACAACTACTGAGTTTGCTGCTGTGGTCCAAACCCTAGGTCTGCTTCTCACCCACCTCTTCCTACTAGACATTCATGCAGCTGCAACAGTACCTCAAAGGAGCAGGAAAGTACTTAACTGCACAAACACCTAGTCAGAGTATGTTGTTGATTGTGATGCTGGTGGGACAATCATGCATTTGGAGGGTTCACAGTTCTGCGTATCACCACTTGCTGATTTATGGTTATGATGGCCTGTCTTGCCATCCCACCTGCACAGTACTGCTTTGTGGCCTCAGATCTGTCACCATCAACCTACACCAGTCTAGAGAAAACCAGCTGGTCAGGTAAGTTTTCACAACCTAGGGCTACAACACTGGTGGTGACTTTCTTGCCACTGACCGTTTTGGTGCATTCATTGCCAGCAATGGATATAGCACCAGCACATTCCCACTCCTGACATGAATGTTCTAAAGACTAAAACACGCATGTCTAAAATATCTGTAAATAACCACTGGCCATGATTCCTCAATGAATTATTTTAGCAACCCTAATACAAACATACTGTACAGAACAAGATACAGTATGGTTGAAAGCCCACAGCATCTCGTAGGTGCTTTACCACAGCTTCAGAGTTATACTGTAATGAGCTAAGTTCAAGTCTTTCACTTGAGAACAGTACAAGACGACTCCATGAGGCACTGCCCCTGTAAAGGAATTGTTTTCATTGCATTGAATTGCATTGCATTGAATGGTTACCAGTAGAGTGTCCAGTTGCTTTTTCTCTAGCTTCTTTGGGAGTATCCTATCCCATGGAAAAGGAAGTTTGCATTCTGCTCATCATTTCTTTGAAGAAATTGGCTCACACACAACTTTCTTTTACCTTCTCATCTTGCAGGAAGGAGTTAAGGATTGCAATGTCTACCACAGTCTGGTTTTTATGCAGTGACAGGTCCTTAGTATGGTCGTCGTCACTTTGGTCCTTCGCAAAATTTACAAAAACCTGCAAGAAAAAAGGCCATGTCACATACCACCACAGTATTTCATTAATTCATGGCATTTTAAGCACTGGGTATCCTGAAATAGTCATGCGATTCAGTACTCTCCTTTTTATAAATGCCCTTTTAAGACAGGTCAATTAAATTGGTGGATTTACTCCTACATCTGCAAAAGGAGCTTTTGGCATCCAGGCTACTACAAACTTACTTGGTCAAGTGTGGTCTGAGAAACGGAGTAGTCTTCTATGTGGAGTCTCTTTTTGTTCTGGGAGAGAATACTGAATATTTTGGCCAGGGAGGATGGTGAAGAGGGAAGTTGGTACTGCAGCATATTCCGATGTTTTTCCTTCAGGACGCTTCCAGGGAAGGCATGCCCAAAGAACTCCTCAACAGGCTTCAGGTCTGGGTTTGCCCCTGCAATTCTCACCACTATGGTGTAACCGTCTCCAAACCTGCAAACAAAAATGTCAGCACAAGAGTTAAGTGCTTCTGAAATACAAGTGAGGCTAAAAATCAAGCAGCATTTCCCATAGTCAGAATAGCAATGGAAATGCGGCATGAGGAACTAAGCCTAACTACATCTCCATAAAAATGCAAGCAACTCTCTGGTGCAAGTGAAAAGGAAACACCTACCTGTTCTTTAGATGCTGGACACTGCCCAGGCACCTAAATCGCCCATTGACCATTATTGCCATTCGAGTGCACAGGGCTTCACATTCTTCCATGCTGCAGGTAGAAATAACTTCATTAGTACTGCAAACAGCATTGAAGGGCAGAGCAGAAAGGCTAAGCTTAGCATCCAGCCCTGGCAGATGTCAAAGCCATGTATGACACAAGTGGGCTGCTACTTACCTGTGAGATGTGAGCACCACCGATCTCCCCTCCTTGATTACACTCAGAGCACAGTTCCACAAGAAACGACGTGCTTTGGGATCCATCCCTGTTGTTGGCTCATCCTGCAAAATGTACACAAAAAACTGATGACACTGCTACATTCTACTGGAAAATACCTCATCTTTGAAATTACCTGTCCATTCTGATTATGGAAGCATTGAAAAGAAGCACGTTTGACTCATTTTCTAAAATGAGAAAATAATTTATGCTCCAGATTTTAAATTAGTCTTCATTTGAACTTGTTTTTCTGTTTTACAAGAAAAACATTGATGAGCAAAGGTTGCAGACTCACCAGGAACACCACAGGTGGCCCTCCAATGAGGGCAATGGCTGTGGAAAGCTTGCGTCTGTTCCCTCCACTGTAATTCCCAGCATATTTTTCTCCATATTTCACAAGGCCCAGTTTCCGAATTGCCCACTCGCCAACCTATGACAGACAGCACACCACCACCTTGAGTCAAGCATAGCAACGTCTACACGGAGAGATTTTTCTTACAAGCTTTGGCTTCAAAAGCAGCTTTCAGAAGGGCCATTCATCTGAGGATCTAATGTGGCATGGATATGGGTTGTGAAACACCCTGTGCACCTCTTGATCAGGATATACATAACCCTGTCCCCTGAGAAGGGAGGCCTGAAAAACCAAACGGCTGCTGCTTATCAGCCAGTGGGCATGAGCTCAACATCAGCTGAGCCACATTACCCAACAGTCTAATGCTCTCAGCAGCACCAGCTTCTGCGAGCTTTCCTATTCCTGCGGGCTTAAAGCAGGGACATGGATACTACTGACACACAGCAATCACACTGTGGTGCATCTTAGCCCTTTGGATAGGTGGAATCTGGTTTGTTACTCAGTAGTATCCCTAATGGTGCCAACAGGCAGGCATTGTTGCCCTGCAGACTAAAATGTGTTATGGTGGGGAAGAGATTCAGCTACTACTTAAATCACACCCAGAAACAGGTCCCCTTTTTATATGGAGCTGGTGAGAACATCATGTGGAAGAACTTGGCAGCTATCTTAGAGGAGCTTGCAGGTTTCATCCATCATGTCTACCCTCACAGAAGGATACAAGCTCCTTGGACATACCCTAGATATCATCTACCTGCAGCACCCGGGTGTCATTCAGTAAAAACTGTTAATTCCAGGAAACAGAACTGAGAAGGGTGCTGCATGGTACTGGCAGCTGTCATCAATTGCCTAAAGACTATCATTTTAACCTCATGTTAACACTTGGCACCAGGTGAGGTTCTGGATAACCTACAGCCCTTAAATTCTTAAAGGAATAAAGTTGTTTAGTGGAGAAGAGCATTCACTATGAGAACATAGGACCTAAATTATCTGCCCTTCCATTTAGTACACTTTTCCAGGCAACACTGAAAAAACATGGCAGCTCTTGGGTTGCCCTGAAGGAAAGGAGGGCAGATTTCACCATACAGTATCTTCAACAGCCTCATATCATGGCATTACATGAGTTGCAGGGAGGGTGCATGCAAGCAAGAACTTTTGAGCTGGTCGCTGGGGTGGGTCCCATGGCATTTCATTTACCTTGCAGACTTCTTTCTCTGGAACACCTCTCAGGAGTGCAAAGAACTCCAGGTGCTCTCGCCCTGTCAGCAGTTCATTAACAGCATCAAACTGTGGGCAGTAGCCCATGTTCTGATGGACTTCTTGGATGTTGGACAAGATACTGTAAAAGAAAAAACCTTTGCTAGGATTTAATGAGCACATGCTGTTATTTTAGATGTTAAAACAGTGTGAAACTGTGTTTCTGGAATCACTGATCTAGCAAAAATACAGGATCCTAAGTCCATCTTGATCAAGTTCTTATCTCTCTCCCTTTTCCCCTTCTTTTTTTAAAAAAGGGACATTTAAATGTGGAAGAGCTGTTACTCAGAAATGACTAACAGACTGAATCAGCTTTCCTAAGCCACCAAATTACTTTACCAGAGTTGAACAAGGGCTGAAATAGATGCCAGAAGTGGTAACAAGAAAAGTGGAAGAGAGTTTTGATGTGGGAAAAAAGCTGTTAAAACTGGAGGAGAAAGCAGAGAAAAGATGCATTGTCTTTCACCTGTTTCCTTTGAGGAAAGCTTCTCCTCCTGTCACATCTGTATCTCCAGTTAGCATCTTAAAAGTGGATGACTTGCCAGCACCATTTACTCCCAGGAGTCCAAAGCACTGGGGATATAAATGAGCACAGTGTATTTGAGAACAGGATCCAGCTGCATCATTTTCAGCACTGACAAGACGGGAAGAAGCAAACTTGACCCTCAGGACATCTAGAGGGACTCAAGTCCATTTTCAGGGAAAAAAAAAATTCTGGGCTTTTATTTTAAGTATAAACCCTTAGGCTGGGAAGATGAAAGAACTGTGGTGTTGCCTTGGTACACTGTCACCACAGTTTATGTGTGCCAAACCTTGCATGCTGGAGTTTGGTCTCTAGGCCCAGACACTTGAGTTAAATATCTTCTTCAAAGAAAGACACACACAGAATCAGAAACTGCTTCAGCTTCTAATTTCCTCTGGTGTAATTTGAACATTCATCTGGTTTTGATCTTACTCTACCCTGTGCTGTCTTGTGGCTCTTAAATACTGCAGTAATAGCAAAACAATGCATTAGACAAATACGCTTACCTCTCCAGGGGGGATTCCAACACAGATCCTATCAACTGCTGGTTTTCTCTTCATTCTGTAAATCTGAAACCGTAAGAAAAAAGAATGAGAAGGACGATGTCAAAGAATTCTAATTAGAGCCGTACATATTCAATGCTCCCAACTCAATCCAGTTTTGACCCCACTGAATTCCTCTGATAAGGCACAGTGAACTGCATAGTTTTGTGTTAAGAAGTACAAATGCAGAAGTTCTGTCACCTTGGTTAGCTCCTTGATTTCCAAAATGTCACTCTGTCCTCCTCCACTAATTATCCTCTGCCTCTCTCTGGTTACATCCTCATCTTCATCATTCACAGGAGGCAGCTTGGCATAGACAGGCCTGAAAAAAGCAACATGATAAAAGCCTTAGCAGAAGATGACAGGGCCTTCACAGGTAATATTCTCCCCATTTCATAGGTGACATGTGACACCAATGAAAACTTCACCTGCCTGTAGCAGTGCAGAGAGGACAACCTACCTGGGTTTGATGAAGAACCTGTACTGGATGAGCACTGTGATGAGAAAAAAGACAACGCCCTCTACTGCCATGGCAAAGAGATTCCTTCCCACCAGGTCCCATGACAGAGGGGACACAAAACGATCCTCTCCTGCCAAAATGAGATTAAAGGCACAATCACTTTTCCAGAGCAAGGGCAGCAGGCTAACATTTCTTCCAGCAAAGCTCACGAAGTTGGGCACTGGGACAACTGGTGATCAGCCAGTTGCAGGAGGGAAGGGTTAGACCACACAAGGGGCCAGCTGTAACTGCAGGCACATTTCTTACTGTAGCAAAGCTGGGACTCAGGCCCAGAGACATCAGTCTGCCAAAGAGCTAGTCCACCTTTCCAAAAGGTTAGTGAAGCACAGAAAGACTATGACTCAGACCTGGCATCTGCACGCCAGAAAAAAAAATATCCATCTTTCCAGAACCTCAGCCACTCCTTACACTAGGCCTAATGATCACCACACAATTGCCTTTATGCATATTTATTTATTGCTCTTAACACTCTTTGGATCTATCTACCAGTTTCTCTTAATAACTTAAAGTGGAAGGCTATGAAGACTTGCCATGTTTGATCAGATCTGTGCTGCAAATTGTGCACTTTCAGTTCCTGAAAGGTTAGAGGAGCTCATCTGGAGCAGACTAGAGATTTCTCTGTTCCTCAGGCCATTGTCTCTGTGATACACAATTTCACTTACCAAATCTCTCCAGAGCATCAGCCATAGCCTGGTTTTTCACCATGTCAATGAGTCCCCGCCCCAGGCAGAAGTGGGGGAAGATGAGGAAGACAGACTTCAGGATGTCATTGATGTCCTTCAGCTTCTGTTAAGAAAAAATCAAGTGCCCGTGAGCCAGCTGAGCTGAAAGCAGCCACCACTGCCCAAGGGTGATCCATGTTGTCATTGACCTCACTGTCCCTTCCCCAACACTTCAACCCCACAAAAATTCAAGGATTAGAAATGTTCCCCCAAAAGCCAGGGCCCTGGCTCCTCTGGATAGTCAGTGTTGTTGTGCTGCTCACGATGCTATTAACACAAGCAAACCGCAACCGAAGTTTTTTTCCAAATGCTCACAGTCTAAAAGGCAGTGTCTGCAAACAATGAAATGCAAAAAGGCTACAGGCTGAGGACACAGGGAAGTTGAGCTTGCTCAGTCTGATTATGTCAGTGGCTGTAGGGAGCTCCTCCCTATCCCATATTGGAAGCTCTAATACTTTTGCTTTGTCTTCCAGTTGGCTTAGCCCATGGATTAAACTGACAGAAGCCTGAGTTCCTGTTCTGCCAGGTACTCATCTTTGAGCATGTACTCATTTTTACTGAACTAGAACTGGCTTTGTAACAAAAGGAACCATTACCAAGGACTGTGTCCTTATGCCCGCAGGAATAGGTACAATCAACAAGTAACTCCCATGGTGTCTCCTGAGCCTCCTCCCACAAGGAACACTTCACACCAGTGTGGGTCAAACAGTGCTTGCTAAGACATCTTGTGTTGTATACAAGCATGAGAGGAATTTGTACCTTTCCTAGGAAGCATCTGGTGTTGAAAAACTGAAGTGTGTAAGCTCCCCAACATAGCTAGAGAGGTATCTACAACAGGAGGCAAATTTGAGGGCAACTAAATGGTTGGGTGATTAAATGGCCTTAGTAGATGGAAAATGCCCTTCATTAAGAACATACAAGAAATTCCATTTGAACATTAGAAAATTTTTTTTTTGTTGGTTTTTTTTTTTTGACCCTAAGAATGACTGAGAAGTGGAAAAGGTTTTCTAGAGAGACTGTGGAGTCTCCTACTGGAAATGTTAAAATCTGATGGGCCTGAGGAACCTGCTTGTAGCGCTTTGACATTGGTCCCCCACTACCAAAAACCAGGCCATGCAAACCCAATACACTGCTGTAGCTGATCCTGCTCAGAGGTTGGACTAGACAATCTCAGGAGGTCCTTTCCCCACCTTAACTACTCTGTAAGCATTTCTAAAGGGGCCTTTAACCCATTTCCACCAGAACCTGTGTTTAAACTGCTGCTGAAGCTAATGGGTACAGGCCAGGACATAGCTTTTCTGGAGAGCTGGCTGCTAAAGGCAACATGGAACCAACATGAAACTACACTGTAGCAGCACAAGACAGGGAGGAGCCTCTGGAAAAACATACATTGTTGGTGAAGAGCTCCAGGACAAAGGTGGCCACACTCCCATTGATGCCAATGAAAAGATTCACACTGGTCAGCACAACATATGCCGTGCTGGGGATTTTGAACACGAAGGAGGCTGGATACATGAGAGGGGTGATGGACCACCTGGCAAGAAAAAAGGCGGCAACATCAGGTGAGAACCTTCCAAGTCTAAGAGCCTTCCCAGTCATCCTCTGATGAGAAATCCCTTACCCATAGAGAAACAGAAGGAGAGCCAGCACAGGCAAGTTGGAGGAGGATACATAGGACTTCTGTTGGAAGCAGATGAAGATGATGACAACTAGTGTAGCTGGAACAATGTAGTTGCACTGGAAGGTGAAAAACATGACTTCAGATTTCTTTCCAGATGACATAAAAAAAAGGAAGGATGTTTTTCTGCTCTAATCCAATAGCTTTCAAAACTCTTCAGTGTTCCCAAAGCTGTTTTCAATGGGAGACTCTTAAAAGTGCCATATGCGTGAACCATAATACAGTACACATGAATGTACATTTCTTGGTCCCTCTGGAAGTAGTCAGTAGACTCTCAAAGGATCTGGACACCACAGGTTGAAAAAACCTTCTTTGGACAGAGCAGAACAAAGGGCTACACAAACAAACATTTCTGGGCAAGTATTTCAGAGTGACATAATAAATGCTAATGATTGAGCTTATGGTTATCCTCCCATCCTCTGTTGTATTCCTTGACCCACTGAGATGAACCACTGCCCATGACAGTAAACAAAAAAGTCAATGTCACAGTTATTATTCACTGAAATAATGTGGTGCCCACTGGCCCAAACTGCACTTTGCACTTCAAGACACCCTAGAAAAACAGAATGGAGGAAAGTTTAGCCCAGCCTAAGTCCTTACCATATCCCATACAAAATTGGCCAGCCAGTAGATCACAGGCTTCACACCACTGATGAACTGCAAGTGTTTAGCCTTGCTGACACGTTCCTGAATAAGGAAAACCACAAAGCTGGCAGGAACAAAGGACATGGCAAAGATCACACAGATGGAGACGAGGACATCTACAGAGGTGGTCATCCTGGACAAAAAAAGGGAAGAAAGCAAATTGTTTGCCTGCTGGTGCTGGCCTCTTTGAGATGAAATGAGGTAGCTCATGAGGGTAGGGGCAGAAACTGGTTCATCTTTTGTTCTTATTTTTCACTTATACTCAGAATCCTGAGTAAAGGATTGCCATGAAAGACTCTTTAACTGCACCGTTCTTCTCCAGCCACATAGCAAAGGAAACATACACAGTCTGCTGGCATCTCAAGAACAGCATCACAACCCAGAGACTGGTTAATAACTTCAGCATAATAGACTGCTTTCTGCTTTCCTTATCACCACCACTTTGTTTCCCACATTTCCCGGGGTTTTTGGGGGTTTGTCTTTTTTTGGAGTTGTTTCAAAGTTCAGAGGTTTCTGCCCATCATATGCCACTGTTTTATGGACTGAAGGTTGTATATGCACACAGATTATGAGTCCTGACTCTGACTGTAGTGGGAGTGGACTAGTCAATGCCTCAGTGAAGTAAACCCTGTGCATTACTGTGTCCCCCAGCTTGAGAGAGTGGGAAAAACTGAACAGCACCTATTAGTGGTTCCTAGTCATATGGTGGGGGGAAAGGAATGACCATATTCAGAGCAAAACACCTTTCTGAAGAATTTCCTAAAATGGCAGAAGGTCTGATTCCTAGAAAGGTCTGGTTCCTAGAAACTGCAGCTTCCAGGGACTCGAAGACAGAGAAAGTTTGTACAGAAGTGCTGCTGAACAGCAAGTTTTCAGCAGCACAGGTTGCCACCTGCCCAGGCTAGAGAAAATAAGGCCTGCACGTTAGCGCCTAAATGGCAGAGGCCACCGACTGTCCACCAGTGAGGCCAAAACCTCCCATATAACCTGTTTCCTGTCATCAGCAATGAGCCCAAACCCATCCATATTCATGTCACAACTTACAGGGCTACTTCAGAGAGCTGCTGCTTGGTGAGGTTGAGTGGGTGATTGAAGGCAGTGATCCCATAAGCACTGGGGTTTTCACCCTGCTGGAGGCTGGCCCGAAGGATGGCATTGTTGATCACATTCACGAAGGATGCAATGGCATGCCAGCCCTTGTTGTTAAACCACACCTACAAGACACCGCATCAGCATCAGAAAGGCACCAGGTACATCAGCTACCCAAAAGCTTCCTAAGCCCTGCAGAACACCCCTTCCTCTATTGAGGGCACATAATTTCTTTCCACATCCTTCCAGCTAACTTGCTGAGGGGCAGAACACACAGTTTAATCAATAAGCACAAGAGGCTGCTGGAAGCTACCACTGATCCAGCACTGAACTCCTTTTGGCACTTAGGCCCAGACTCCACAGGAGAAACAGATTTTGAGAAAACCCACAGAAAACTACAAGCTACATTTACTTCACTAGTAAATTCAGAGAATTCTGGTCTACACAGTTTTCCAAGACAAACTGCTGTGACTCCCAGTCACCAGAGCTTCAAACAGCAGGCACAGAAGTAAGGATTTCTTAATTTACCTTCACATTATTCTTTGTATCCAGGCCCTTCATGAAACTTGATAAGCTGTTGAGAAATCGATCTCCAGAACTCCCCTGCAAACAGCAAGGAGACAGTTAACTTCCCCTCTAAGAATACCTTAATTCATGCCCTGGGGTCTAGCAGAGACTACACAATGTTTTTCACAGCTCTGACATTTTTCTTCCAATTCAACAGCCTCTACCCACCAAAGTGGAGGTGGTAAGAAGGCTGAATAACTGCATCCTCCCTCCACCCTTTCCTTTCTGTAGTCTCGCCAGTAAGAGAGGTCAGTCTTACACCTACTTTTTTCTCAGCAAAATGTATTAACCAAAGTTGCACGCAATCTTCAGAGATATTGCGGCCCACAGGCTGGCAGTCTCAGATGAAAACAGTGGCAAAAATTCTCTTCTGAGCCAAGGCAGACTCAGTACAGGAAGGTTCAACTGAGGTTTTGAAGATGGCAGTAACCACTTGTTAATTCCCCAAGACAACCCACCCTGTCCTGGAACAAAACATTCAGATGTCTGCAATCCCCACCAGCTTGCAACTAGTGCTGGGCAGAATCCACACCAGCAACATGGCCTGGGTAAGCTTCAGCTGAGCATGTCTTCAAGCCTTCTGCTACTCCCAGACAGCAGCCTGGGAGATCCCAGCTCAGACGTAGTGGGGAGAAGTCACTGGACACAGCTAACACACACATGGTCTTCATTTTATGGCTTCCAAGTCATCTCCCAAGTAACAAGACTCAGTATTAATGCGTCTTGGGCTTATGGGGGACAACTGCTCACCTGTGCCAGCTCCAAGATTTTCTTCACCTGCTTAATGGCATCAGTGACTTCATGGCTTGGAGGAAGCACGAGGGAACTGCTGGCTCCCAAGGAAAAGCCACCATACCTGAAAGTTCAGATAGAAAGTGATGCTAACACATGACTATTCACTCATCTCCAGAAAATGCCACTCCTCATCCCTGTCCATATGTCTCCTCTTCCTGCATACACCCAAGGCTACTGTCTCCACTCTTACATGAAGGGATGACTTTTATTTTCCTACATGGTTGCTTAGCCATGAAGTCTTCTACTCTTTGTTTCTGGAGTTAAGTATCACAATTCCTCAGCATGCTGTCCATTTAATAAAGGCAGCTATTCTCTGCTGAAGACAAAGCAGGACATCTCCCTGCTGCCCTTGCTTGGAAGAACAGCACCTCCCAGGATAGAGTACCAGCACACTGGTCATGCAAATCTTCAAGACTGCTCTCTGCATAAAGCAGACATGCTGTCCAATGCTCTAGGGTCATCCCAGTTTATCCTTAAACATCTTCCTCACAACATCTGGCAGTTAAGAGTCATATAACACAAACTGCAAAGCAGGGTAGATGTGTCCTGCTTAATACTGTGCTCAAGGTTTAGTGGACACATACAAGCTAAAGAAAAGGCAGTAACTCACCTGAACTCATTCACCCAGACTTTATTCTTTAAGCTGCAGAGAGAAAGAAGAATTGATGGGTAATACATGGAACCAGAGGAGAGACAGACCTAACAAAGCTGCAGGCACATGGCCAGGGAAAAGACTGCAATGGCCTCTCACATCTGATACTGGTCCCACCATTCCTCTTCAGTGTAATCCCTAGGGTTGGTGCCCAGACTTTCCCCATAATCTGCCTGTGAGGGTCAGGACACAGCATCACTAACAAAGCAGAAGCATCACTTGAGATGAGGATCAGGGCTATCTGAGGACCTGAGTGGATTTGGCACACTACTGAAGAGTTTGGGCTGCTCAGGCTTATTCCCCTGATCTGTGCATCCCCCACAGAGCAAGCAGCATTTGGTGGAGAGAGAAGAGAGAGTGTTCAACAGCTACCTTTTCCCAATGATCTGTGCGTAGGTCTTCACTAGGTAGTCTGATATATTGCGGCCTGTCAGATTCTGGAGGATGTCAGCTGTGTCTTGCTCACGCTGGTGTCACCAGTGAAAACACAGATACATGCTCATCAGAAAACACAGATGCTGAGTGAAATAAATCTTGTGCAATGCTGCATGCAAGAATCACACCTAGCCACTCTGCTCCTCATGAGCATTCCTCACTGCAGTCCCACTGAGCTCCCTCCTACCTGTGGGGGTGGCAGCCCGCCTGCACCAGGAGGGCACACAGGCAGCATCTTCTTGATCTTCTCACTGCTGCACTCGCAAGATGGGGAAGGGTTCTCCATGCTCCAGTTGCCTTTCAAGAAGGTGTCCAGGACTGACTCTGGGACTGAAGCAGTGGTCCATTCCTTCTGCCCCACAGTACAAGGAGTGTCTCTGTGTTTGAAAAGAGGCAAGACAAAAGTAGTTTTTAAGACAAATATGATGGTCTTTGCTTACAAGGCATTTAAAGATCAAACTCCACAGTCCCCTGAAGAAGAAGTGTGTTGCTCAAAGGAGCTTGACCTCACTGAAACAAACAGCTCAGAGCAACAGATCAGACTCTGCAGCTTTTAACAGACCCCACTTCCAAAGAAACTGAGGCTGGCCAACACTGAGTAGTGCCAGACACTCCCCTCTTTGCATTGTAGTTAAATGCTTTGTTACAGCCAGTCCCAGCGGGCACAGTGTCCAGAGTTCAGGGAGCATCTGGAGAATGGTCTTAGTCACATGGTTTTGTTTCAAGTAGTCCTGCGAGGAGCAGATAGATGGACTCTGTGATTCTCATGGGTCTCTTCCAACTTGAGATATTCTATGATTCTAAGAACACAGCAGACAGTCTTCTTGGATAACTCCTTGGCTAATATTTCTGCCTTTGGGGCACCAAAACACTGCTCTTCCCCAAGGCAGCAGTGGGCAGCTTTTTCCCCATGGCCCATTGGTGGAATAACTTGGCTTTCATGCCTGTTCTGAAAGATGCAGATTACTTTCCACAATGGCCAGTGTATCAGACACCTTGCCTCCCTCCCCATCATCCTGTGAACATGAGCTGCAGTTCTTCTGGACACACCATCCTGGACTCTTGGAGTGTACACCTCTTCTGCACTCACAGACTAGATCTTCAGTGACTTGCCCAAGGCCATGCACCAAGCCAGGTGGCAGAGCTAGGAAACAACACAAATGCTGTCTGGCTCTCCACTCCTTCTGCTGGTGTTTGTGGGGTGCTAACTTAGGTTTCTAATGCAGCTGGAAACAAAGAATTATGGAGTGGGAATAGCTACAGTCAACAACATACAGCAATATCAATAGGTCCTTTACCATGTTCAGGACCAAACAATAATTTGAGTCATTTGCTCTCTCCTTTCCATCCCCATCAGCAAGGATGTGCACTCAAACCTCACTCCCTCACCAGACTGAGGACTGGCAACGTTTAAAAAGGGTCTGAGCAGAAAAACTGAATGTAATTACATCTCTTTTAGCTTAATCCTCCTCTGGCCATGCATTACTATCATTTCCTAAAGCCAGCTAGAACTACCAGGAATCCACTTCCTGTTCCCAGACCAGAGTTCTACTTACGGGATGGAATGTCCCTGCATACAGCGTGTCCCAAACCCAGGCTTATCAAGAAGGGCATCCAACAGCTTGTGAGTGCCTGCATCTTCTGGAGCATCGTTGCTATGGGAACAGCAGAAAAACACTATCAGTGTGATAACAAGCACACAGAAAAAGCAGCAACAGAGTAAGGCCAAGTGCACAGTGAAAGGATATGGGGGGGATTTTCCCTTGAAGAATGCTTGGCCTAAGAGCACACACACATTCCTGATCTTTGTACATGGAATTAGGAGAGTCATAGTACCATTCAGAAATGGATATGGCCTTGCCTGTACTTAGAGCTGGCATTTAAAGGTCAAAGAAGAAAACACCTGGACTCTCTTTTAAAACATGCTTCTAAGATAAGCACAAAACTCAAACCAACCTGTTAAGGAACTCAGTAACTCAAGTTTGCAAGAAGGAGAAATTATAGGCCACACAAAACATACCTAACGAAAGTGTACTGCTCATCATACATCCAGGGTTGTAATTCCAGGCTGGGATACTTCCCAAAAGGAGGAACAATCAGGCTGAACATGAGAGCAATACACACAAAGACAGCTGGAAGCACAATCTGAAATTGCAAGAAAAGAGCAAGTCCTTTTTAAAGCAAGTGTTTCCAGAGGCATCAGGAGTTACATATGAATCACTTATTGGATCAAAAATTTTCCAAAGTTTCCCAGGAATAACTCTGCTGTTTACACCAAAACAGTGCTAGACACCAAGATCTATCTTGGGATTCAATCAGGGAATTCACTTCGGATGCAGAGGATTTAGCCTGAAAATGCTGTTCTCAAGGGCAAAATTACATTCTGCTGTGCAAGAATACTGTAACCACCTGGTTTATCATGCAACTCCTTTCACTTGCACAGGCCTCCTTCTGCCTACATGTGTAGTGAAGGCTAATTTTGGTTATCTGCATTCCCTTGAGGTTTTCAGCCCACCATCAACTCAGACTACAATACTGAGCTGTCCCTGCTGAGGGACTCTGCTCATGTTGGATGCTCTCACCTGGGCAAAGAAGCCCTTCCGGCTTCTCTTGGCAATGAGCATCCTCTTCCACAACAGAGCCACGAACTGCTGCTGGGTGAGCTTCCAGCCCTTCATCTGGTAGGAGCCTTTCCCATCCATGCCACTGAGAAGGTCTGTCTCTCTGGATTCTGCTAGCAAGAAGAAATGACCCTCATTCAAAAGTTCAGAGATGCTCTCTGTGCTGAAGACACAAGGTGATGGCTGGAGTAGTCACTCTCACTCATCAAAAAAAAAAAAAAAAAAAAGCACAGCGAGCAGCAATAACAACAGAAATGTACATGAATGTATTTTCTCCCTTATCTCCAAGCCTTGAATGGGAGAATTGAGCAGGCTGTGCATCCTGCACTGTCCACTATTCCTAAAGGCAAATATGTCACCAATCCTCTGGCACTCTCAACCTTCAGATACGCAGTACTTAAAATATGAAAGAGCATCAACAAGAAGAAAACAGGTTTGAACAATACCTGGATCTATGTCTGAGTCATTAGGATCAAATGCATTGTCTTCTGTAAATGGACGAAGGCAGCTCTGTCTGTCTCCAAACACACGTCTGTTCCTTCTGGCTGGCAACGTCCCATCTGAAAATAATGCAGTTAAGGTTATCTGAACTGCTTCAGTTAATCTCCAGTTAGTCCCAGAAAAACCAAAGCAATAGCATTTTCATTTTACATATCTTCCATTTGCAAACTGAGGAGCTGACCTGGAGTGACTTCAGTGCAGCTAAAAGCAAAACCAAGACAGTCATTCTGCAGTGCTTCGTGTTTTCTGCACCATACTTTGTGTGATGTCCCAGAAACTTGTAGTGCACATGACACCTTTTTTTCCCCCAGGGGAACAGCAGGCTTCTCTCATTTTAAGAAAACTCTCACTTGAGATATGAAGGGTCATATGTAGCCATATGACAAGTGTAATTTGCTGTTATGAGCACTTAGTGCAGTGATCCTCTCTCAGAAAGTAATTTAGACCCTCCTGTGGTCTGATGCGTCAGGAGCTCTTCAGAGCAGACAACAGTGTCAATCAAGTAATTTGCAATATACTCAAACACTAGAAACTCTTCACTATTACAAAATAAACACACTACCACTGAGTCAATTGATGTGTACAGCACATAAAAGCATGCATTAAATACACTAAAAAGCATGCATTAAACCCAGCTACTTCAGGTCATTCAAAATGCTATGATAGAAGAGCTTCAATTCAGCCTCAAACAGCGTCTGTCACACCTTGGCATGTGTCACTTCTGTAGGGGACAACTATACCCACCTGAGGTTTCTGCATCCACACCGCTATCATCAGCCACTTTCAGGAAGATCTGAAAAGGAATGATAAGTGTCCATGAAAATCAAAAGAGGAGAGATATTGTGGGTACTGCTTCAGAAAATGCCACAAGAGAACAGAAGACTGACAGGTGCAACAAGAGAACAGAGGATACTGAGCTCATCATCTGCATGATGGAGATACAGACTTTGTGGCTACTCTCCAGTTTGCAGGAGCCAGCCTGTTACCAGCTGTTGCCCCTTTCCAGTGTCAGTTCTTGGAGCACCTCAAACATGAGCTCTTTCTCATGTCTCAGAAACAGACCTAGTAACCAAACATGGAGAGTCTCTTATTTCCCCATGTCTAACAGTGCTAACTCTTGCTTGAATAGGCACCTTCATGGAGCTTGACCCATGGGCTCTCCTAAACTAGAAATAACCCATTTTCAAATTGCAGATAATAACCAAGGTCTTCACAGCTGTGAAGGACCTGGAGGGCAATGTCAGTAAATGACAACACCACTGTTTCAGTTTCCCTTGTCATCCTTCAAAAATAAACAAATAAAGACATTCCACATAGAGATAAAGCGCATGATACTTCCATGATAAAAAAGGGAGACTTGGCAGCTGGAACACAGTCACATGGAACAAACCCTGAAACCACAAGAACGTCCCTGACAAGGACTTATGTCTAAATTTTTTATGTAACCTATGGTGTCCAGTACAGAAATGTATGTTTTCAGTTAAGTGCAACACGAAGCATCCCTAAAAATAACAGAGAGCAGAAGCCAAATCAAGGGCCAACCTACACACGACATCTCAGCAAAGTGCAACTGAGTACACAGGATCTGTCCCTGCTTGTCTGTACCACATTTCAGTTTTTAATGCACCCCTCTATGAGCACACACTTACACAGGGCAGAAGACAATCCATTTTGGAGAGGAATGCAAAGCTGCCTGTTCCATAAATTTTTACAGGAAGCGATAAGGCTTCATCTCGTTCTTAATTCTGCCATGATTTACTTCACCTAGTTTAAGACAAAAGAATCACCAGCTCACTAACCTCCTCCAGAGTAGTTTCGGAGATGCCATAGCTGGAAATGCCAAGATCAGAAAGACGGTCATCAATTTCATGGAACAGCTCTACAAAAGCTCCCTCTTTAGCAGCTTTGTATGGCAAGACATAGGTTAATTCATGGCCTATGTCCTCTACTAGTCTTGCCTCAGGAACATGCTTCGTAATGAGATTTGAAATTGCAGAGACATCTAGAAAAACCAAATGTAGAAGATAGTTTTGTTCTGGTTACTGCTCATTATGTGGAAAAAAGGCTCAGCCTGAAAAATCTTGCCAGAAGAAAAGGAGGACAAATGGGACATCTCTGGAAAGAAGCTCATTTCCATGAAAAAGTCTAATTTCTTTTTAACTTAATACAACCCTGGACTCAAGCCTGGCTATATTTTTTTTGTGCAGAACTTGAGAGAGTTTTGACATGCTACTGGAAGATCTGCAAAGCATTGATGTAGCGTTCACCAGCATTACATATGACTAACAGGCCAAGCAACTACATAATCTCTACTTACTAATTCTCAGGACAGCTCGAATTCAAAACGGCTTACTCAAGAAAAGCATTCCAATATCTACTGATTTTAAAATACCATTGCTGTGAAGTTAGTAATTGTCCAAGACTGTAGCTACATAGCGGCAACAAGGCTAAGGCAGCTGTCTAAGGTGAACTACAAAGCAATGTCAACCGGGATTCAATCTTAAATTCTTTGTCAAGCCTCACCTATTGTCAGTGTGTCACTTTCATGGTCACTGCCAAGGCCAGCATCAGAGCTGCTCTGAGAGACACTGTCATCCTGGTCACAAAAGAGAAGACAAGCATTATTTCCTGCTGTTTATTCAAAATGGGCCCCACCAGATGCTACACTCTAAATAAGTCCAATCAGAAGCTGCAAATGGTGACACAGCACTGCAAAGGGCTGAAATAGAAGTAAGGGGTTGCGGATATAGAAGTGAGTGTTACAAAAGTGTACTTCACCTATTTTGTGTTTCTCTGATTAGCTTTGGACCACTGGGACAAAAAAACTATAATGGAGATGTATGTCCCATGCAATAGTTTAACCAGACATGGTCTGGCACAGTACCCACCAAACAAGTAACACTTCTTTCAAAGAACAAGGGATTTTCCTTTGAGACATTCTACCACGTAAAAGCTGCTGCTTCCAAAAAGCCTAAGATTTCATGAAGAAAGAATAAACACGAGCAGAAAAGGCCAGCTGTACCTTTTTCAGATAGGAAACTGTGCTGCTGCTGTTTCGGCAGGAGCTTAGAGAGGAATCCACATCCTTTTTGACCAGGGTCAAATAATAGCCTGTTCCCAGCTGGTTCTTCAGGAAGAGAGAAGAGCCAACACAGCAGAGCTTGCCATGAGAAATGATGGCAATCCGGTCCCCCAGAATGTCTGCCTCATCCATGTGGTGTGTGGAGAGAATGATAGTGCGACCTGGAAGAGAGCAAGGAAGACACTGCTCGTAAGTCAAACAAACGTGTGTTCCCATGCTAAAGCCACAATTATCTGGATCTTGCCATGAAGTTGGATGGAAGGGTGATGCTGCAAGTTTGGCTCCTTTTAACAAGACTAGGAGTATGGAGAAGATTCACAACTGCTATCAGGGGTTTATTCCTCCCACTGTCTTCTGGCTCTTGTTGTGCTCAGCAAATGCAGGTTTAATTTCATGTCTGCGAGGTTGGTTGCATGGAGCAGAACAGGACATTGCTGAACACCAAGGGTGATTTTCTGACTTCAGCTGCCCTCATAACCCAGTAACAAAGTTCGTTCATGAATTCTGACATGAACAGGAGGAGAAAGGAATACAGATGAGAGATCTGAGCATCCTTGTCCTGCACTGTCTTTGTTCATTACTTGGTGCAGGCAACGATAGATTTACAAAGACACATTGCTATTTTGAGAACATTCATGAATCAGATTGATTTTCTTTTGCCTTCCACAATACATGCATTAAGAGTGGAGAAAAAGACCACATACCTTGCCGATACTTCAGAAGCAGTTCCCATATCCCTCTGCGAGAATAAGGATCTACCCCAGCTGTAGGCTCATCCAGAATGACAACCTTGGAGCCACCGACAAATGCTAAGGCAACAGAGAGCTTCCTCTGCATGCCACCTGTCAGGCACAAGAAGAAAGAGGTGTTCAGGCTGATGCAGAGACAAGTGGAATAGCAATACTTGCAGAATGGTGGATAATGAGCTCTCTGAAAGAAAGCAGACTGAGGAGAACAAGTACTGCTGCTGTTTCAGGCCTTCAGGGTCCCACCACTTTTTGGACAATGGATAATTCATCTGGATAGGCTTTCCTCAATGGAGTCTGAGTCGTCTCCTACTGCAGGGAACCACACCTTGCATGCCCTCCCTTAAGTGAATTATATTATCTCAGCACCAGGGGTAGCAAGCCACCAGCTTGGAGGCCTAACCATATTTGAGGATCTGGAACACAGGTCTCCAGAGCTTGACCTGCAGAAATAAGTTGCCATGACACTCCCCTTTCTTCCCTCTGGAAGTGTTCCAGAGGCAAGAGCAAGGAATTATATTGCACTCCTCAATACTAAAGCCAACCGTGGTCGTCTGCTCTTCCTCCCTAAAGTCAAATGTGCAGTCTGTACTGATACCTGAGTAAGACAAAGGCATCTCAGTCCCTCAAGTATCTGGTACAGACTGATACAGGAATTCTGCCCCTCCTGAAAAAGGAGGACACTCCAGGTCACCAACTGAAGGGGCAGAAGTCAGCATAAGGAATGCATGTATGGTTCACAAACAGCAAGGTCCAAGTCACTCTCACCTAAACTCATAAACCTGAAATATATTAGTAGCTTTGGAGAACACACAGTAAATGCAGCTGAACTACGTCATGATGGAAACAAATACAAAATACTCAGAGAAAGTGAGTGACTTGTTATGGCCATTAGATAGCTTGTGATAGTGCAAGATTGTGACGTTTACTATGATATACTGATTAGGTACTTAATAACTAACTGACTTCCTTAAATGCTTAATAACATAGTAGTCTATATATAATTGCAGGATCCCATCCAGGTCCCTAATGCAGCCTCGGCAAAAGCCAATGGAGTGTTTCTGAGGCTGAGAAACATAAAAGATCTGAACCTACCTGAGAGTCTGCTTGTCCTAGCTTTCAGTTTGTGAGGCAAACCAACATCTGTTGCCATCTGCTCCATCTCCTCTTTCACCTTCTTTTCTGGCAGCCCTTTGAGCCGAGCATAGAACCAGATGTGCTCCTCTACAGTCAGCCTAGGGAACAAATGCAGCCTCAGGGCACAGTTGAACGCACCATGCCGGGATTCGTCTCTTATATTAGCACTACTGCAGGCATTTCTGTTTGCTCAGAAAAACATATTTTAAGACTGAGGTTTCAGGAAGGAGCTACAGACTGGGTGCGCTCAGCTTGGGCCTGACTTCAGGGTGTGGCTCTAATCAGCACCCATGTAAATAATTCTTCTTTAAGGGTGCTTGACAGTACCACAAACAACCCAAATCACTAGGCACTGAAGAAACACTTGACCTAGCTAAGTGGAGTAGATTATTAACAGACATGAAAGACTAAAGTATAGGCTCTTGCTGATCATTCCCCGGGCACTTAGGAATGTGCTAATAAACAAAATGTTCCTGCACCAATCCCACACCACCCCATTGTCTCGCACCACACACACACAAAAAAAAGGACTGTCAAAGCCAAAAGCCCACTGCTATATCCTAGAGAACCCAAACATCTGCTGGATAGCACCAGTCCTGTGTCTCCCACATGATACTCACAAGTCAAACAGCACATTGTGTTGTGGACATACTCCCAGGTTCTGCCTGATGGTGCTCAGCTCAGAGCGGATATCTTTGCCCAGGATGAAGGCTGTACCCGAAGTTGGGGGGAACAAGCCAGTCAAAATCGACCTGGAAGAAAAACAGAATAGGTAAGCAGGTAGGTTCCACCACTAGGAAACAGCTGCTGTGCATGCCAGGATGGCTGAATTAAGAGTAGGTGGAAACCCTGGGGAAATCCCATATCAAGAAAGTAGCCTGAGAAACATCTCACTAATGGAATTAAAAAAAACGAAAACACAAACCAGCTCCAGCGGTTATCGAAGAACACCCACATGGCTGCTTGAAGGAAACATTTTTTTCCTCTAAAAGCTTCTTGTTCTTTCAGTACCCACTTGCTTTCTTTCACTGGTAAGTCAGAATCACAAATGGCATTACTCCAAAACACTGCCTACAGATTCATTTGACCCAGCCTTAACCTGAACTCCCTTCAGTTCCAGTCCCCTCTGTCTGTGAGGCAGCAGCACAACTAGACTAAATCAGCAGAGGCACTCTAGTCTGCACCAGGTTGCACACTGCAGTCCTACAGCTACCTCTACTATACGGATAGGAGTTGCAGTATTCAGTCACTTCCCACTGTCTTAAATCATTATTTTGTTCTTACATGGTAGTGGTTTTCCCTGCTCCATTATGTCCCAGAAAGGAGGTGATTTGTCCTTCATAGAAGTTAAGTGTGAGACCATCCACAGCAACCTTCTTCCCATCACGGTAAACTTTGACCAGGTTCTGGATGGAAACACCAAGACTCAGATGCACCGGCTCTTCTTCCTTGCAGACTGGAAGAAAGCAGGAAAACAGAGATATGACAGGTTTTAACAGAAATTGCATGGAGCTTTAACAGACATCACATTCCCCCAGGCCAGTGGAGAAATGAGCTATATGAAGAACTGACCATGTTTCTTCCTCAGAGACAGGAATCTTTCACAGAAATTGTCATTTAGCTATTTTCTCTCTCCTGGGCTCATCTGGGAGCTGGAGATCTCCAGTGTTACCAGGCTCAGCAAAAATACAAGGGCTTCTCAACTCCATGAGCCCAGCTGCGCTCAGGTGGGCAAAGTACCTTGGGTTCATCTGGATATACCCACCTGATCAGCATATCCGAACTGTGATAACAAAAGGATGACCAATTTCACCTATCCATGCCAGTCCTGCTCATGCTGTCCTTAGACTCTCATTTCAGAAGAAGAAAGACCTTAACACTTCACTTCAGAAAGGCTCTGTGTCCAGCACTTACCTTCTGAAGACCCCTTCTGGTCAGGATGGGGATGCTGCCTGTCCTGTGGTTCCTCCCCAAACCAATAGGACTTTGTAAAAGGAAAGTACCAGGGTCTGGGAATCCCATACTGGCCTAAAAAGAAAAGCATTACATGAGCCTGACTGCATCTGTCCCTTTTCGTCTTTTAGCTTTCAGGACAAGAAGGGAAGTACTCCACCCCCAGTAAGCCTCCAGGTGAGGCAAGACTAAGAAGAAATCTTTCTGTATGAAGACACTGACAGACTCTGGGTAAGAGACATCTAACTTCACTTTAGGGTTAAAAACCCTCTGCTGGAAGGTGCTAAGCAGCACACGAGGTACTGATACTCTTAACCCCTCCCTTGCAGCACAGTCTGTGAACTTTTGAGGAGGGAACAAGTGAAGTACAGCAAAGCTTCTGGGGCCAGATCAGCTATGGCCACCATGGGGTCATGCTTCTATGCTGGGCAACACTCACTGCTATCAGCAAGCAACAACCTTGCTCTGATGCTGGTTTTGTTCCATGACCTTTCTACATCTCTACTTGGAAATGGGCCAAATTTGCACCTTCGCAAGTGAGAAGAGTGAAAGGATTTATTAAAAAGCCTTAAGACATGATTATTCCTCAGAAGCAGACCTCACCTGGGAAGACAGATTCAATGTACCAGGTCATGACTCCATACAGAAAAGTATCAAACAGCATCATGACAGCCGATGTGGTGATGCTAAAGCCATCTTCTTCCAATGGGCTCTCAAAGAAGTTGTCCCACTGAACACCAACTCCCTGCTCCTCGAACAGTGCGAAGTACTCGCAACCGAAACCGAAGGCTACTGGAGACAGCAGGCTCTGAAAACGGAAGGCATGAACATGCACTGAGTGTTTTTACATCTACTCTCCAACTAGTCATCTCAGTTGTAGCACAAAGCTAAGGGACATTGTCCATATGAAAAGTCAAAGTTCCAAGGACCATCATTGTATTTAGAGGTATGGAGTGGCAGATTTGGTCTAGGATTCAATAAGGCCTGAAATCTCTGCTGCGCCTCCATCCAGAATTGTAAGTTTCCCTGTTTCCTTTCCCTTATTCTTTGGATTTTCCTGCAAGGGAACAGGTTGCTAACAGTCACCCTCTCCAGACAGGTAAGAAAGCGTCCAGCTAGAGAGCTGCTGAGTGCCATAGCGGTGGAGACCCAGTGCCCAGAAGAGTTTTATCAAGACTCACCGCAAAAATCTTGAGTGAGAAGCTGATATGGTCCTGCCAGGCAACACACAGCACATAAGGTAGGTACAGCGTGAAGTAGACAATGCCCCCACAGGCAGCTGCCAGGTTGGCCCTGGAGAACACGGTGCTGATGAGGAAGCACTGGAGGATGGTCACAACACCGAAGATTGAGAGGAAAATGAACACCACACTAGGGTCGCTGTAGGGCAGCAGATTCCCCATCTGGCAGGAGAACAACAAGTGCATCAGGCTTTGAAAGGGCTCTTCAAGGTACCTCTGTTACAGCCAGCTCTGCAGAGCTGCTGCTCAGGGGAAGTGGAGCTTCCTGCAATTTGCACAACAGCCTTCCCAGAAGTGAGGCAGTACTAGAGGCTTCTTTTCAAGAAAACTGAATCTACAACATTGCCTCCTGTTGTTTTCAGCCACATAGTCCTGTTGTTTCAAAATCCTGTTCCCAAAAAGTGACTGGTCAACACACACCCACAAACTCCTCCCCAGTGTGTCAGTGCAGACCACTGCTTAGCAGGCTCTAAAGACTCTAGAGTCTGCTGCCACAGGCCAAACCAGGCTACTCACCTTCAGGATCAGCACGAGCAATCCTGCACTCATCAGGAGAGGGACAAGGCTACTAATGAACCAACTTAACCAAAGGATGCCATTGTCAAGTCCCATAATCCTCATTGTTTCTTTCAGGCGGGCTTCCTTCTCATACACAATGCCCTTAATTATCACAGCCACTGAGTAGATCCAAGCTAGAGTCATGAAGAGAGGCATGGAGCGGCTCATGACACGCAGAAATCTGAGAAAATGAAGGGAAGGGGCCAGAAGAACTGAGTGAGAAACTTCACTGCAACTCCAGGTACCACTTCAAGGGCTGTCAGAGCATGGTGACAGCTAAGCCTTCACTGCACAAAGCAACTGATGTGCAAAGCCTGACACAAGATCCGTGTCTCACCATGAGGTGAGGCGGATGGGTTTAGAGCACATCACCAGTTAGGAATGAGAGCTGGAGCTGCAATTGTCACTCAGTAGAAGAGTGGATGCAAAGAGCTGCCTTGCCTGGAGATTGCTCTCAATTGCTCTCTTCCCCTTCTCCTGTGCTTATCTGTCTGCTTTCTTCCCCAGTGCTATTTTTGCTTGCATCAGGTGTGGGCATATAGTCACACCTCAGGAAGGTACTTTGTATGTTCAAGTCTATTACTGACAGTCCCTCTCCTGGGCAGGACTCTGCAGGGCATCATGTATTCTAAATCCTCCATGTGGGTGCCCTAGTTCCAGGGATTAGGAACACTATGGAGATTGCCTCCTCACTGATAACAGGAACATAAACCATGTCTGAGGAGTGACAAAAGCCCATGCCTCCCAAGCTCCTCCTCCTGGGAGCTTTTGAAGCAGCCTGCATACATACACGTCATCCACGTAACATGGGTAGGGCATCTGCTGCACATAAACTCCTGTCTTCTTCTCCGTGCCTGTCTGAACTCTGATGATGGCCTGTTCTACCACATCCTGCAGGTAGACAAAGCCTCCCCAGACATAGCGCATGTCCTCAAAGGGGTCAGCACGGGGACCAGGATCCCAGTACCTGCACCAAGGGAATAAGACCTTTCCATTAGAAATCCTCCTCACCACATCCTTTGGAAGAATTTGTTCATAAGGCAGGATGTCAGGGCTCACCCATCCTTGATCTTGTTGGTCCTCTCCACATTATCAATGTCCATGCGTATCTTGTATTTCACATGCTGAGGAAGGTCTGTGCTGTCAGGAGCTATTTCAGTGAAGACTATGCCGGCCCAGAACCTCCTTTCATCCAGAAGCTCCAAGGACTTGTTTATGAGCTGGACTTCTGTGGGCACAGGCTCCAGTTTGTCCAAGTTGACACACTAGACAGGGACACAATTGGAAGCATTTATGGGATACACTGCCAAAGCATAATGTACTTTGTTTAGACGTGGGGTAGAGGAAAAGAACTCTCCAGTGGTAATGCCATGCCCAAGAAAAAGACAACTGCATCCGACTATCTTGCAATGGTTTGCTGTAGCCCAGCAAGCTGCAAGAGCTGTCATTGCTGACTGCTTGACAGTCACCTACCAGTCAAATATATATCACTGAGAAATACCCCAGCAAAGGGATTTTCTGTGCAAGAGGTTAGGTAGTGCCTACGGGATCTTATCCAAGTATCAATTTCCATATATAGTCTTACTTCTGTTACCAATAAACCAAGTCTGATTAAAAGCCTCTAAACATCAGTAGAGAGATCTGAAGGCTTTGGACCAGGCCCTTAACAGGCCATGGCCTGTTTCTCTTTGCACTTACGTCCCAATATGATGAGGCAACAATTAAAAACTAATTTTGTTCCCTCAGTTTAAAGCAGCTTCACCACAGTCCCCAGCTAAACCCCAGACTGAAGTATGAGCTGCTACACTGCTGGAAACAGCAGCAGCTGTCAGTCACCCAGTAACAGCAGGGCAGGAAACCACACACAGTGACAAAAGCAAAAACTTCAAAAACAAGGCCTACAGTTAGGTTCTGATATCTATACTCAGGCATCTGAATAAATGATAGTTTTCTCACATGCTACTCAGCCCTACTAATGGCTGGTTGTGTCCAGAAAATGGACAGAGGAACATCTATCTTCCCTTTCCAGAACAACAAACTGTATGAGTGGAGACCAAGTTGCTGCCCTCCCCCAGCTCCTTGCCCACACTAACAGGATCTCACCTCCATGAAGCGGGAGATGGTCTGGATAGCCCGGTCTGTCTCATTGAAGGCATCCACCCAGGTATACAGAGAGCCATTTTCTGTCTCAAAGTCCTCTGGATTGTTTGACAGGAAACGAGCAACATCTTCCACTGTCCAGTTGGAAGCTGGCAAATGCAGGTCCCAGAGGGCTTTGCCTTTCAGCAACGTCTGCAGATATTTTGTTTTCAAAGGAGAAATAGTTGTGAGAATTAATGTTAGATCTCCTCTCTCATAACGAAAACAAGCACT
This sequence comes from Corvus kubaryi, assembly GCF_017639235.1. Classification (NCBI taxonomy): domain Eukaryota; kingdom Metazoa; phylum Chordata; class Aves; order Passeriformes; family Corvidae; genus Corvus; species Corvus kubaryi. The sequence continues at coordinate 2,037,424 of NW_024581072.1, read as the reverse complement.
ACCAGGGAAAACACCTGTTAAAAAGGTGCAGGGAGAGGCCCTCTGCAATACTGAGAGGATCACCGCAGTGGGGTCCTTCCTCTCACCTTCCCGTTGAGAAGGATATGCCTCCCTCGGTATAGCTAAACCATATCGGTGTGCTTTGCAGGCTGTCTGCCTCCATGTCCTGCCACCCCTCTCCCAAAGAGAGGGCAGCAGAGAGCCATGCACAGCTCTGCACTCCCCCCACACACGAAAACCAGGGAAGAGGGAGATGCTTGCTCAGCAGAAATGCATTTGGCTAATGCTGGTTGCCAAGATCTCCTCACTTCTCCCAGACAAATCTCCGCTCCCAGCTGGGATGGAGAGGGATTGAGGCATGGCCGAAGGCTCAGCGGTCACTGTGCTGACCAGAGGCCAGGGGATTCTCATATTTTGCTTTTGTGCCACCAGAGTTGGCTGAAGCAGCCCTATACGGCCACGATGTCCTGCCTTTGTCCTCCTGTCAGGGACAGTGTTTTCTTCACCCGGATTAACTGCTAGCTTTCTGAGGACAGGCTATTGTACGCAGAATGCCTAGCACAGGTTCAGTGCCAGGCAGAAGCACCCATCACTGAAGCAGAAACCAGTCGACTGGGCAGACAATATAAGGCCAGGCAGAAGGGAGCAGTAATTGTAAAGGATATAGGTGAACTGAAGTCAGGGAGATAAAAAGAAAAACATGCACAAGAGAGAAAACTGCAAAAATCCTTCTGATTAAGAACAGGAAATGGATTTTTTGCCACAACAAAAATTAAAGAGAGGTAAAGAGCTTCCCCATACTCTGCTGTTACCAGCAAACCAGAAAGTAGTGTGTCACTCAGTTATAAGAACAGTTTAGTAAACTGGAAAAACAGAACAGACCAAGCTATCAAAGGAAAACATACAAAAAGGAAATCCAAGCAAACAAGAATTGGATGTGCTGTGCTCTCTTCTCATTTGGTCTTCAAGGTTAACTTCTGCCACCATCCCCAGCAGAAAGGACATCATGCCTGCAGGGAAATAGCTCAACCTCATCTTATTCAGTTCCATCATTAAAGCTCCTTAACCCCAGGGACACATGTCACCCTTCCTGAAGTTCACAGGCACATTAGCATCAAGCTAGAAGTGGCAGGGATGGGCAAGCAAAGCACTTTCCTCTCCTTCAGCAGGAAGAAATATGCCAAACAGACTGTACAACCCAGAAAGTTGAGAGGTGTTGGCTGTCAACCCAGCAGCATGGCAACTGAATGGGATGCTCTCTGGGAGCTGCCAAGGCACTGACAATGAAGGACTCCTATTTGTGTGAACCTCAACAGGTGACAATAAAGGGACCCCCGTTACTACATTGGTACAGAGAAGACCAGATTGCTGGGAAGATCAATAATTAACTACCAGAGGCAATAGTGTTAACAGGCAACATAAAATATAAAACCAGAAAAGCCCAAGGCTCACTAAAATTAAAAAAAAAAAAAAAAAAAATAGGATCAACATTCACTTTTCAGTGAAATGTTGCAAATCAATGCTTTGGACCTTCCTTTCTGCTGAACTTTGCAACAGTCTGTTCAACTGTCTCTGGCACTCCAGTATGTCATGTTAATGGAGAAGTACAACAGGGCAGGTCACAGATTATTCAGCAGAGCATTACAGAGCATTTACCCCCATTACAGCGGGGTAAAAAATGAATTAATTTTAAGGTTTATAAGACCTGGGGAGGTCACTATACACAAGAAGGTGCACTATGATACCCAACCAGCTGTGTTGCAAAGACAGCTGGAAAAACTACTCTACAGTCGTCCCTCTGTTTCTCGATCCCAGTTTTACATCACAGTGCTTCCAAAGACATCAGACAGGGTCCAAAGATGCACCCCTCAGAGCTGCACCTGAGGAACCATGGTGATTCTCTCATAACACATTAGGGCAACACTGCGGACAAAACAGTACATTTTCCAACAGAGGCAGATTAGAAACGAGTGTTACATGTGCACTGCTCCTGTTTGCAGGGGATTGTTCCATGAAGGAAGGAATGACAAGCATAATGCAAGATCTGTACAACCAAAGTCTCTTTCAAGAAGGGGTCCCATCCATAATATTTATCTGCCCAATTCAGCACTGAAGCACCATGAAGCACCATCTAAAACAAATATTTCATCACTTATTGCAAAAAACAACAGTGGTGGCTCTGGCAAGGACACCATACTGACCCGAATGAGATCCATTTCCTGACTACTTTCCATAAATGTCCAAATCTTTGGGCTTATCTCCTCCCACATTCCCCCGAGGTCACGAAACACACCCAGCTCCTGGAATGTCCTGTTCACCTGTCACAAAAAGGAGAGGAAGGTTATTTCCAAAAGCTGGCAGAGACCCATAATGGGCTGAAAGGGTGCATTGAGCCTTTAACAGTAAGCGCATGGGAGGTGAGAGACTAGGGAGGCTGTGCTTTTGCAGGCAATCCTTTCTAGGCTTGTGTTTGGGTCCAATTTAACTAGCGAGGATCAGCTGCACAGCCAGAGGACATAGTTCATGCTACGTATCAGAGGACAGGGCTAGAGTTACCTCAGACATGACCTTCCTTACAGCTGGCGTATCTGGAGTGTACAAGATCTTCCCAATCAGCAAGGGTTTCAAAGCCCTCCAGATAATCCTGGAAAGCGGGCTGGATTCCAGGTTCTTCATTATCTCATTGCAGTAGGGTGCTGAGGAAGAGCACAAAAGTGAGTAGCTGAACAGCACAGTGACAAGTGCAGAAGGCACAGAGCTTCAAGAACCATCAAAGCTGAAAGCAAAGCATTTTTCAGACACAAAACCCCTCCTTTACTGCAAAGCTCCACAAATAGCCCCTTTTAGCCCAAGGCTGCACAGTCTGCCCAGTGAACACGGAGAGACCAGGTAGCTTCCAACACTAAGAGCCACACTACTGGTCCTGCAACGCTCCCACAACCCTGATGCATGGCACAAACAAAATTTGTCCAGAAAACGTCAGATTTCCAGAGGCTCCACATGACTGTGCTCCCTCTCCCACTGAAGTAGGTCCACTGCACAGCTTTCTGTGGACTCTACAGACAGTCCTTGGGAGACTCTGCAAGTTGATAACTTACTGGTCTTAAGGGCACATGCAGGACAATATGTGCATGCCTTTCTGAAACAGCAGTGAACGTGTTCCTCACGACCACACGCTTTCATCTCCGGAAGTTTGGAAAACACTAGTGATGACAATCTTGAAGTAGATAGGACATCAGACCATGCCACTGTTACACTTACTTGTGGAGTTATCATAGAAGTTAATCACATCATCTTCAGTGCTGTTGCCTCCAAACAGTGCTTTGTAATTGTTATCCTCATACCAGTTGAGGGATTTAATTTTGAGCCCTCCACCCTCAGGATGGCCGCACACGATGCGTGACACAGCCTGATAGATCTGCGTAGAGGAGTTTGAGGCATTCACATTGGTCAGGAACATCACCTCTTGCCTCATGTCACTCCAGCTCTTCATGCTCAGCAGCTGTTTGGGAAGGGCAGAGAAAAGAATGGAAGCAAGTTATCAAACAGCATTAATAAAAGGAGTTCTTTCCATGCGCCTTCAAATCACAGAACAGATTTCTAAACAGATGAGAATCCCCTTGAACACAACATCAAGGGTAAGAACCAGGGAAAACATTTCCCCACCAACACAGTGGGAGATTGTAGAAGGAAGTCTCTTCTGTACAAGTACTTGGACTGTATCCTTGCCAAGTTCTTTACTCTTGAGTTTTCTTGTCCAGTGCTGTGGGTGGTTCCTGGCCTCCCTGCCCTCCAACATGGAAGCTGCTTCTCCTCCTGGTTGCACAATGGCTTACATTCCAGTGGAGTACCCTCACAAGGACAGGTGGGGTGGGGTACACTGAGTCAGAACAGGAATTAAAGGAACACCACCAAGTGACTGCAGCTCATGGATCACAAACTCATGGGATGAGCTACAGGCCACAGCAGTGTCACCTGGCACAATTCCACCAAGCCTCCACTGATTTACACCAGGCAGCCAGTTTGACCTCCCAGACTGGCATGGCTTATCCCTGCCCCAGAAACTCCTTGCCCCGTTGTGAACAGCATTCCCAGAAAATCCTTGAAAACAAGCCCTGCTGCAGCCAGGAGCCTGAATCACAGCATAATGCACGCAGCCAGTCACAGCGAGGAGCCTTCTCCTGCCCAGCTGACCTGACACCAGGCCTGAGGTGACAGCATGCAACCGCCAGAACCATTAGTACCTCCAGACACCTTTGAGTGCCATAAGCCAGACAATATGCCTGCAATGTGTCATGAACAAAAGCACCCTGCCTTCAGCCTGAGACACTCACTGTATTAATGCTGCCATACTCGGGCATGGCCAAGCTCACCACAAGCAGAAAAGCAACCCACCTGCATGAGAACTGATTTCATGCTGCACTGGAGTGTTGCTCTCAGACTCCTGTCTGGAGATGTCGGAACATCACCTCTTTGATGGCAACAATAAGTGGATATTATGAATAAATAAGATAAAGGCAAGAATCTAGGATACTTCCTCTAAGTAACCTTCCAGTTTCTATTTATTTTCAGCTCAGAAAACTACTATTTCCTAATCCTCCACTAATTTCTTCCATGGTAAACTCCTAGAATTTAGAACATCCGCAAGTATTTAACAGACAACATCACAGGAAAGAACCTCTTCTCTCTGCTTAATTTGGCTACAGTTAGCTCCATTTGGTGTCATGTGGCTTTGTTTTTTGTTTTTACTGCAAGAGACAGTAAACATTCAAACCCTATCTCTTCATGTGCCACTACAGGTCTCCATCATATCCCCAACTCATCTCTTTTCCAAGCTGAACAGTCTCAGCCTATTCCCTTGTTCCTTTTGTGAAAGTCATTCTACTTCCAAGTGTCCTAACTGGCCTTCTCTGAACTTTATTCCCCTTCTGTTATCCGTTTTCAGAGAATGAGAGCCTAGATCTATGTTCTGTATCAAAGGGTTTTATATAGTATCATGGTAAAATGCTACAGCTGGTTCTCCATCCCTTTTAAAGCGTTTTCCTGAATTTTATCCAATCCCCTGACTGCTACTGAAATATCAGGTGACATTAACTTGGATGTTCTTACTGTGCTGCCCAGAACAGGCACATGCAGTAAACAGGGCAAGCAGAACTGCTGAGACACCTATTTGTAACTTCTCATCAACTGCATCTCAGAAACAACTTCAGATGCTATGGTCCAACTGCCCTGTTTTCAGAGACAATAACAGAGTCAAAGACCATCTGCCACTTTTGCTCACTGTGTATCAGTCTGTCACTTTTGTTTAAATAAAATGCAGATAACTAAGTCTAAGACAGCTGGCAAAGCCAGCCAGCAACAATGCTGAAAGCAGCAGTGTGCTGAACAATTCAATCCAAGTTCACCCAAGGAAAACACACTCAAGACTCTTTGGCCTTACAGTGGGAGGTAAACCTGACCCTTTGTGCTCATCCCTTTGTGCATGTAGCACTGCCATGTTTTAGATGTGCCAACATCTGGAGAAAAATTCTTGATGCTAAAAAACAGCTACTATGTGTCACCTACACAAGGAGCCTCTATTTTCAGATGCTAAAAGCACACAGCACGCTGATATAATGGAAGACAGCTGTGAGAACAGCAAAAGCCTGAGTGCCTATGTCCAGAGTGACTGATTCAAGTGTACTTTCATTTCCTCACTACTCACTGCTGTCTTTGCCTGCAGCCTGGTGCCACTCGACCTGGCTCCACAGGTTCAGGGTGACATACAGGACACCAGCATCATGGGACATGAATGAAAAGTGTCACACAACAGCTTTTGGTTGTTACATATGCTCACGTAGTTTTTGGATTTGATGATTCCTCACCTAAATGGCCAAGGCTGCATTTCAGGTGTGACAGTTTGAGTACGAAATTCAAAGGGATCCCTTGGGGAGTTTTTGGTATCTTAGGTAAAACAGCTCATTTTTCCTCAGCAAAAAGGCAGCTACTTTAGCTAAAGTACTATAAACTCCCTAACATGATGAGCAAAGGTACTCAAATAGGAAGTACAGCTAATTCCCATGAACATATGAAGTGTTAATCATCTTGAAGAAGGATTGCATTGGCAAATACATTTCTATATATTATTTGAAACGGCTTGAGCAAGGAACTTCGTTTCATCTTTGGCACCAGCAACTTTACAACTTACATGCACAGCTGATCTTTTTACACCTCTGGAAGCAAGTATGTCAAACATGAAGGGTTACTAAGCTATTTCTTCTCCCATACATCAGACCTGGCTCCCTAAGTGTTTCTAAATAGTCATCCTTGCTCTTGGTGTTTAATCTGCCCTCCTAAAAGTTGATTTAAAGAGTCCAAGGACACAGATCCCATCAATCCCCATACTCCGGGACAAATATTTTGTTCAGACTATTTTCTAATTAAAATTCCCTGCTAGAAAGGCTCCTAGACACGGCACAAACAATAGTTCTCTCCACTCCCTCTAGCTGCTGCCATTTGAAACAAGGGAGCAAGTCCCTCCTTTTCACACAGAAATCCGCCTAACAGACAATAAGAAGTAACTTTCGGTCACGCCATCTGGAGCAGCTCATGCTGTACACAGAGCAAAAAGCTGCCTTTGTTTGCACAGCAGGGCAGAATAAAAGGTAGTCCTACCCAAAACAGCTGCCAAGCAAAAGGCACGTTACCCTGGGATGTTTTCAGCCACATCAGCAAACTCAGTATCACGTGGTTTCAATTATTTTTATCCCAGACAAGAAAAAAGGCAAGCTTAAATGACGTAACAGGAAACAGCTCTAGTCAAACTCTGAAGGGCAGCTTCCCTGCTAGCAACAAAAGCTCTGCGATGGTCCTAACTGAAGCTGATCCTGGAATCGTCTTAATTTCAATGTGGAGGGGACTGCATGGCAGGTTGTAGCACTCGGGGAGGGGTGTGTGCCAGGAATTGTTGGCTGGCACGGCGCAGGCTCCCGGCAGCTGCCCCTCCGTGGGAGTGAGGCGCACGCTAACCTGGAGTGACCCGCTCTTGTGCATGCTCCCAGAGGTTACTGCCGTTCACGGGCGCGGAGCTCTCGCTCTGATGCAAAGACTGAAGACTAGCGAAGGGAGGAGGAGGAGGCGGTGGCATTGTTTAGCTTAGATGGAGGCGGGGGCACTGTTTAGCTTAGATGGTTGTGATTTCTGCTCTAGGGAGAGAATGTTTTTGACTAATAGCAGCACTTCAAAGTCAGAGCCAGACAAAAAAACTAGGATAAGTTTCTGGCTCAACACCCACCCACTACCTCCCAGATTTGGACTTCTGACTCATACTGAGGTACACAGGGTTTTTTTTTCCCTAATCCATCATTTCACCTGCAAAAACAAATACTTGCAGTCTCTAGAATGTCAATTTGACTGTGCAAATCGCTGTTTATGTTTAGTGTTGTGATGTCATTGTGCTGAGTGCCCCACAAGACTGGAAAACAATCTCTGGCCCAAAAAGCAAGATAGATAAAGAGGAAATAGTAGCCTATAGCTACTAATTTAAATTATTACAGCCACAGTATCTTTTCCACATGCCATACCCTCACTGCACATGAAACCCAGTAGTTACAAACAAGTAATAACCCTGACATGGGTTGGTAACTGAATGGAAAAAAATAAAAAGGAAAGCCTCAACATGCAGTTTGCAAGGCACTACCTGGCAGCAGATGTACTGCAAGCCCAACAGTTGTGCCACTGCTGAGGAGGCAAAACACTATAGAAAACGTCCTAATTCCTGTTGTGGTATTTAACTTGAAGTGCCAAGCAGCTGCAAAGTGCATGCTGCCTGTACTGACACAGGGAAAATAGCTGTAGGATGGGGAAAAGTTTCAAAACAAGCCAGGGATTTGCCTTTGAGTTGCCTCTTGTACTTGATCACAGGTTAAGATAGCAACCACAGTGATATGTTCTCCTGACACAAAGGCTCTTCTTACCTCTTTAACAAGCTTCCCAATGCTCTCTCTCAAAGTTTCCACAGTTTCTGAGAGATCCCACAAGGAGGAATTGAAAGAAAGTCGTCTCTGCAGGAAGACAGAAAAGGAAACTACAAGTTACTGCAAAGCACAAGCAAAGAAATTAAATTCTTGTAAACACTCTCGTATAGAACAGTAAGGACTGTTTATATGCCAAAGTGCTTGGTGGGGAAGACAGAGCTGGCTATCTGTGTAACCTTGAACTTAAAATACCATGGACTTCTGTACCTTGCAATGTGATAGGATCACCCCTTTCTCTTTTCACAGGTTAAGTACAAAGATACCATAACCAGAACCATACCAACAAAATGTTAAATGCATGCACATACAATTACAATGCAAAGGATGACTTGCATCCCAGGTCACAAAACAAGCACAGTATAAGGGACAGCATATGGACAGTCTTGAAATCCTGCAAGCCAATGCCAAGAAGGGGATGTAAAGTCAGTACAGTGGAGGGAAAGACAATATGGTGGGCACAAGTTTTCAGTGAGAGTACACAGATACCAGCTCAGGCATAAAGAACTCCCTAGTGCAGTGTACATCATCATCACTCAAGTCCTCCCATCAGGCCTTGATGTTTATCTAAATCAAGGGAGTATTTTAAAACAAACAGCTTCCAATAGCTGGTATGCACTGTCACCAAAGAGCAAGACTGACAGGCATCCAGAAATGGAAGGCACAGCTTTCAGGGAACTATTTGCCCTAGCAGGAAGTCACACTGAAGACAACTCCTTGTTTCCAATTGCTCTACGTGTAACTGGTGGCCTGGAGTTCAGTTTGTGGGGTTCTTTTCCTGTTCTGTTCACATATCTGGATTATCTTGCATGGAAAACATTTGGGCACAATCCTTTTTTCAGGGGAATGAAGATTAAAATAAATTCCTACAATTTCACATTAGTAGCTCCATGTTACAGCATTTGAAAGCATACTAAAGTTAGAGCATTGCAACACACAGATGAACAGCCAAGGCCCTTGAATTTAGCACGTATCTTTTGAGCTGAATCTCTTCCTTTTCACGTCTTTCCTGGGACGATTTTTTTTGTACTTAATCTGCTGGAGAACAGTAAGACCTGGTCAGTGCCAGCTGGTGTAAGCGGGCACAGTTCTGCTGATCTGCTGGGACGTTTAAAATTCAGCTAACTTTTCTGAGTGCACAGTTAGTCTTTGCTCCACAGCCAGTTGCAAATTCAGGGAGGATCTCTCTAACCTCTATGGATTTCTACTAAATGCAGTCCTCAAGGTTTAGATAAATAAAAACATTATCTAGAAGAAAAGCAGTTAAAAATCCCCACAGGCTTACACCTTCAAGACATATTTAAAGAAATTTAGCCACCAAACATCAAAACCACGTATCTGCTCTACCACTACTACTTTAGCAATAAGATGAGGTAGAAAGTCCTAGATTCATGCACAACAAGAGATGTGCTTATTCAGTTCCACATACTTCATCAATCTCTACACAGATTTGTGTTCACTGCACTCAGAGGTCATTCAGGGACAAGGCAGATGAGGAAAAGTTTTCTGAAGATACTAATTGGTTTTGAACAGTGAAAAGTCAAAATCCAATTGCAAAGGATTAGTGAACAGTCTCCTACTGACACACTGCTACAAAGTGCCAGACAAAATTCAGCACTGCAAAGTAAAATACATGGAGAAAAGACAGTGCTACCTTAAGATACCTCTTGTGTGGCTCTGAATTAGCTACTGCCACTCAAAAAAAAAGATCTTAGAAATATAGTGATAAAACAGATCAACATCAATATAAATCTACAATGCACTCCTGGTTCTCAAGTACTATGTGCAATTTTGGGCTCTCCATCTCTGAAGAAACTCAAGTACAGAGAAAGGCCATGATTCAAGGTAAGAATGGTTTTTGAGGGAAGAACAATAGACCACAGTTCTTCCAATGGGACTTGTAAGGACAAACAGAGGTTATGACAAAGGTCTGTAGACTTACAAGTGGGATGGGGAATGGAAATGTGATGATTGCCCACTGTGCCTCATCATACAGGGCTAGAGAACTTCCAGTGAAATAATCAATTTAAAACAAAACCAAATGAGCTTCTGCATATATGAGTTAGTCAAAATGGAAAAAATCAGTAGACTCTATGCAATGTTGAAAATGTTGAGTTTGAGAAAGACTTAAAAGAATTCATTGAACGTAAAAGTCTTACCAAATTCTATTAAACAACAAGATCCCAGGAGTAGCTGAGAAAGTCTGGGTTGCAAACTACTGAAGAACATGACACTGAGGAAATGTTGTTCCATAGCGCACAGTGGCTGCACCCTTTCAAAGGCATCCATTACGGGCCACTGCTGGACTATCAGTCAAGGACACTGAGCTTAACAGGACTTTTTCCTTACCTCCTAAGTAAGTCTTAGGTGATTCAAGGAGCTTGCAAACCTTATGCTGAAATGTGAGGAGTACCCATCTATCCTTTCATACACAACACCCTGACCTTTCTTCTCTAACAAATTCATATCACTTCAAGGTCATTTGTCACCAGAACTTGAAATAGTATCATTGATACGGAGGAAATTTTACTCCCTCTACCACTTCTTGAACCTCAAAGCCCAGTCAGGAAGTCTCTCACAAGTCATCTCCAGAGACAACAACAAAAAAAGTCAGTCACAAGGGCCACTCTTCTTTGAAGAGATGAGCATGTCATTAATTCCCCTGTAATATACATCTTTGTAGTGACTCACTACATAGTTAATTACATAATAAGAAACCTCTAGATTCAGGATAGATCCAGGAAGATTGTTCCTGCTGTGAGACTGTCTTTAGCAGGTATCTGCACTACATCTTGGGACTGGGGAGAGCAATGACTCATTTACTGGTAATGTGCTGCAAAAACATCACCTGTCTGTTCTAGGCACACTGTGGAAAGACAGACCTCTAACAGGTTTTGAACACAACTGCCCTCTAAGATTACTGTCGCAGTGGCTAGCAAGTCACTAAATTTGTCTTTTGGGACAGCCAACATTATAACACTCTTGAGTATACTCAGATTATATACTGAGTGCACTGGGGGGGACTCTGTGCTTGTAGGTGCATGCTACAAGATTTACTCTAGTGACGAATACTTGAGATGGCTGGAGTTGACAGACAAGCCTTGAATAAATTCAGGTGAGACTTACAGGGTATGGACAATCTGATTCTTTAACATACATGAGAATGCATGGGTTTAAAGTGTTGGGAAGTCAAAAAATTAAGCCAAAATTCAGTCTGCATCCTACAGCTAACTGTTTCTGCTTAATAAAGACCATTCTGCCACTTTTGCTTTGAAATAGTTATTACAACTCTATACTGATCTTAGCAGAAACTTTCCACTGGCCTCTGCAGAAAAATCATGTGCTTTAAGCTTCTGCTTTTGTTTCCTGAGAGTGGAAGTCTCAAGCCACTGCTGCTTAGAAGGATGATATCATTGTGCTTGACTGAAAATGCTCTCAAAAGACCAAGGAAAGCTATGAGTTCAGTTGCAGCACATATTTACATTAGGAGACATTTACTAAAAGCCATTTTTCAACTGCAATGCATTTATTATTTAATGCTTAGTTCATGCTAACCATTTGACAAAATACCACCCGTATTACAGAGGGAGAAAAAACAATTGGATTTTCATGTGCTCAACCACACTCTTTCAAGGACCACTGCACTACACAACACAGAATATTTATGGCTTATTACAGAACCATACCACTGGAAGTGAGTATGGCAAAGCCCTTCTTAGGCAGTGCTGTCCAAGAGATGAAACCCCACATGAACAATCTGAATTGTCATTTAACCTTCCCCCCCACGAAATCACATTCAAAACTGGGCAGATTTGCAGACGGAAATACAAACAGGTACTTCTGTAATATAAGACAGTCAGAAATGTCCCACTGGACTGCATTGTGATGGCTGGGAACTTACGGTCGCTGCTCTTGTTAGTCTTTCCCAAACTGGGTAGCTCCTCCATGGGACAACTGCTGGCCTACCACTGGGAGAAGGCCAGGAAGGAAATTTGAATGCATGCAGTCAGATGCACTGCTTCACTGTTGTTCTCAAACCAGGTTCTCCTGCCTCAGTCTCACTCACCCAGTGCAAGGCAAGCCTCAAGAAGAGGCGATGTGTCCACACAACGAGCTTGTACAACCTATTGTATGTCCTGTAGTATTGTTGGTCAAAAGGCTTCAGCGAAGGGACGCAGGCTAAGACACAGATGATGGAAAAGGGAATCTGACTTTTTGAAACACTTTTGTCTTCTAGTGGAGTGAAGACTCAGAATAAGGAAAGTTGATCCTCCACCTTGGTGCCCTGTGATCACACCCAGATTTTCTGCTGGGTTTTGATCCAAACAGTCTGCCTTAAATAGGTTCTTACATAAAAAAGAGTAAGGAGACACACTTTAACCTCCCTACCATACCTCCAATGTACTTGGCTCTGTTTTCTCATATTACAGAACAGGCTAAATTGAAGTAATACAAAAGATCAGTGACAGAGCTAGAATCCTAGTGTGAAATTTTAATTAGAAGTTCTTGTCTTAACTGTACCACTGCCCTTTGGGCAACACTCTAGGTGTTCTGGATAAAACTGAGGAGCACGTATGTAAAGTGTTTATTCCTTACCTTTCTTTTTAAAAAAACTTACAGTGCTGTGACATTTCAAGCTCATGCATTTCATTATGAAAGCACTTTAATTTCTTTTTTAAAACCTTCATCTGTCCATAATTTGCTAGCAATTACTGCGTTTTTGCGAGCTACTTAGAACACTTAAGAGTTTCCCCAAGGCTACAAATGCACACACACTTTAAGCCAGCAGAAGTTAGCGTTATCATCAGGGTCTCAACCCACGCACTCACTCCTTGATCATAGGGCTCTCAATCCTGCACCCTCCCCTTCAAGTTTCAGCATAAATATTTGTATAAACATACAATCAGGTCAGAGACTTTTAATCCGGATCAATTCCATGATGAAATTTACTGCATCACCTTGCAGAGGGAGTAACAAACAGGAATGCACAGGGACAAAAACAAGCAGGTGCATGCCAGGCTAAGTCATATCTATTAAGACATTTCAAGAAACCATAGCCACTTCACTGCCCGGCTATCAGAGAGGCACAAATTTCCAGTTTACACTTCAAGCCCTTGGTGTTGAATTTACAAAGTTCTTGCACACACTTGCAAGCCCTTGTATTAACCTTCTTGTACTAAGATGCTGCCTCTCCATAAATCGCAAAACAGTGCAACCAGTGAAGCTCATGTCCAATTACACAAGCTAAAAACCTGTCTCTAAATCACTGTTGCATCTCCATTTGACTTGGCCCTTACTTTGCTTACTGAAATGCCTTGCTATGAAGTACATCAAAGAGATGAAGCGAAAAAAATAAAAATTAATCCCTGGACAAATTGTTGGCATTGGTTTACAGACTCTGTAGTAGATAACAGAGCATGCTATCTTCAGTGTGCATGTCCACGATTTGACACACAGTGCCTTCAATAAGTTGCGTCAAAAGCCTCCTTTGTTCATGAGCAGAAAGTTCTCTCTTTGAACAAAGATGTTACTGCAGGTCAGGGTGCTTTCTAGCCTCTAAAGACACTAAGTTTCAAATGCGTTGGTTGTGATCCTCTTCATTTATCCATTTTGCCTGGCCACATTGAAGCGAGTTAGTTTCTGTTTCATTCACTGATGCATTACAGCAGCTTAACTAGAGGGTACACTGTGACACACTTCTGAGGAAAACTGTGGACCTTTACCAGACAACAATGCACAGCAGGTTTAGAACTGCTGGCTTCTGGACTCCAGCTTTTTTCCCCTTGAAGACAAGATCATGACCCAGCCTCTCAGAAACCCCCCCCCAAAGCTGCACATAATGTCTTAAATCGATACTGCTGCTGCCAAGAGGCAGAGAGTGACTTATGACTGTTTCCTTTCACCAACCAACAATACAGACCTAATGACACAGACACACTCAATACCTGCTTCTGTCAGCTACACTGCAGAAGCTTCTGTAAATAAGAAAAATAAGACTGAGTCTCCACAGAGCCCAGAAAACCAATTCTGAGCGGTACAATAGCTGGCTATTTTCTTCCCTTTAAGACCCCAAAATTCTAGCACCTTTGAATGGTTTAAAGTAAAATATGTATATATGTGCACATACACATACAACTGAAGACAGGAAACTAATTATAGCCATTCCTCTCTGAACAGCCCATCTTTGTCACAATTCTAGTGTCGCTACCACATCTCTTAATGCTTATGGGTTGTCTTGCTCTTCCAGCAGTAAAGAAAGTGCAGACGGAGGACATGTGGAAAACAGAAGACAAGCTGTGGAGAGAAGTCACTGACCGCTACATACTGTGCAGCAGAGTAATATGATTCCAGTACTTGATAATGACCCTCTTTGACTGGGGACAAAGCCAAGCAAGTGGTACATGACTTTCAGTACTGAAAGGCTCATCAAATCTGAAAACTCACACAGCAAACAATAGAATATTTGTTTTAGTGGGTAACAGAGTGGGTTCTGTGGTCCTTTCTTCATTCTACTGTTATTTCCAGCACTGAATTCCTCAAACTTCTATATTTTAACAGATATTGCTGATCTGTAGCAAACATCACTGGATTGTCCCAGATCCAAGTCTGCTCTAGTCTCCAGTCATCCTGTAAATAATGTATGTTCTTGAAGTTCATGAATTCTTCCCCCAATACCCATTCAGTTGGTTAATTTTTGAAACAGGACTTTAAAACTTGACTCTACTTCGTATGATTTAAACCTGCTTAAAGGTTGTGTCCTGTCAGTGGCTAGAAACTTCCGCACTCAGTGGCGCCATGCTAAGGGCAGAGTGCGATGGTTTTAGCGCTCAGCACAAGCCAGTCTTATATCTAGGCTTGTTCCAGCCAAGATACAACATTTGACTAAAACAAAGGGACAACCAAGAGCCTTTCTGTTACAACACAGCAAAGACTTTCCTTTTAAAATGGAACTGTGGACCACACACATTTATGCTCTGCAAGCAGCAGACTGAACAGGAAGGGTAAGAATGACAGGAAGAAGCAATGTTGTTCATGCTCCCATGACAAAGACCGACCATCCTTCTTCTTTCTAACTGCCTCTGAGCAGTTCTGCAAATGCAGGGATGAGTTCCTAGACTGAAAGCCCTGGAAAATGTCACTGTGTCAATGACACTCTTACAGGTGGGGCCAGCGAACTCACCTGAAGAGGCTTCAAAGGATTAAGGTTAGCACGGAAGGCTTGCTCAGCTGCATGGAGTTTTTCCTTTGACAACGTGCAAATGAAGGTTTCAGAGTCTGTGGCTGCCGTCTGATTTTGGATGGTGAGAAATTCAGACAATGTTGAGTTTTTGCAGAGATCTTGCAGTCGCATTCGATAACCAGACACAATGACCTAAAAAAGTGCGGAAAGCATGTAAGTCTCCCTTCATCTAAGGCTCCAACCAAAAAACTGGTTATTGCCTAGACAAAGCAAACCATTCATAACATTTCCAGATAGAGGTGAGGGGGCATTCTTCTCTACAGGTTGAGCTGTCCTGATTCATATGCAACTCAGTTCCAAGAAAAACCCTTCCCTGCTGAGAACATGGGAGAGAAGTCCTGGGGGAGGCAGGTCTCTCTTAACATCCCCGCAAATACGCACAAAGCAGCAGTGATCCTGTCCTCCACAGCAGCCATTTCCTCCAGCCAAGGGTACATGCATTGCCTAATGTTCAGTCTTCTGGGAACTGAGCCACCGAGACAAAAACAAGGCTTGTGACCAGACACAAGTCTGGCAAATCTATGTGAAGGGCAAAAGACCTATGTCCCAAACTACTCAGATGTATCTGCCAGCCACATTTTTTATGCAGTTCTGAATCAGAATCATCACTCTTAACTCTGAAGTATCTACTCACTAACTGCTGAGACAAACATTTTGCAGTGTTTTTGAGCAGATAATGTATCAGCAAAAAAAAGTTATCTTACTGGCTGCAACAAGTGAGATAAGATCCTAGAGTCTTCCTTCACAGGCATATTTTTCTTAAGGTAATGGTTTGCTTGTCAATAATGTTTCCTAATCCACAAGCAATCACCTCATTAACAAAATTGATAAAATCCCTCTGAGTTATCACCAAACCCTTTCAGGCCTGATAACCAAATTCTTTTAATAAGGTCATTTACCGACTTCATGTTTGCTGAACAACAAAGTGCATGTCAAAAAGCTGCATACTTCTTGAAGGTGATAAACAATGAAAAATCCAGAGTCTACTATTGGAAAGAAATTTTTGTTTGCCTTGGGGCTAGACAGATGCAACAATTTTACTGTAAATGCACAGGTAACAGCAGCTGTACACTTAATGTCTTCTTTCTGTCATTTCGTAAGACTCGGTGTGCATTGCCCAACTTACAACAACAGCTAAGGAGGATTGATCTACATTCCAGAAGAGTTAGCAGCTCATGAACCAGGCTGGTAAGTCTGAAATTTGTTGTCTTTCAAAATCAAAGGGGTATGCAGAATCTGGGGGGGAAAGTGCATTACATTCAGAAAACAAGCAAATGGAGCTGACAGGAGAGAAAAGAGGTTTTTAATGCAATACTCATGCAAACCTTTAAATTTCGTCTGTATCCATATGCCAAAAATATGATCTTTCAATGCCATACACCCAGCTCTCACATCAAAAAGGCTGGCCTTTTGAAAAATTTGGGGTGCCTTTTTCTTTTGCCAGCAGAAATACTACCACCAGTGTTATAGCCATGCTGAAAAGGAGATATTTGTGGGGCACTGAAATAACACTCCCAGAATGATTCTAAACAAGCTTCCCTGGGTGGACTTACAGAAAAAACAGTGTCTCCCAGTGCCTCAGTGTTCACTCACAAAAAGTGAAGGTGACCAACCTTTCACCATTCTGAAAATGTCCACCTTTTTCACCCAGATTTTAAACTCTTTTGGAGAGAAGCTGCCCATTTCAAGCACTGAGCTCCACAGCATGAGACCTTAGGAAAAACACTCTGCCTATCCACCCCAAACTAAAGCACCCAGTCTCACCAAGTCAGCAAGTTCTGTATCCACTTGCAGTCACCTGAACTCATGGTGTCTTCAGCAGACAAAAATACATCCTAAATGACAGGTTAAATCCCCTAAGGACTCTCAAGATGCCAGGCTCATGCCGGAAAGTAGTCATACATAATTGTTTTGTCCTTACAGGTCATATCACTCTCTCCTTGGGACTTTTTCTGCTTCATGAAACAGAGATTTGTTCCAAGCAGAATATGCACTGCCCATTACTATTTACTCCTCACTGCTATTCAGTGCATCATGCTGCAACACTGGCTCAGGACCTCATTGTGCCTTCAACTTTTCAGAGGGACAGGACCTACTCCTGCCTCCAAGCCACACAAGAGCTGACTGGCCACACCTGGACAACAGCAGCATACCAGACTTGATTACATAGCTGCCTGCCCACTGCTGACCCAGGCACCTTCCAAATCCCACACCCTTCTGAGCACACCTGCCACGACTGGAAAAACAGAAGGCTGAGCCACTCTGCCCCAGGAAGCAACATACCCATCAAGACAAGGCTTTGGTTGCTTTTAACTGTCTGTACTAATTTCAGTATGTCGGATACACAACCCTGCTGGACATGCTGGAGTGCTGTCATTACAGCAGCGCCACTGAACTGTCCCATCTCCTTGGTAACTTCAGGTCCTTACTTGTGTGTCATAAGTTCTGGCCTTGTTGAACAACCCCAGGACACCAACAGACTGCAGAAGAGGGCTGTATTTGCTGTGAAAGGTTAGCATAGTATGGATAGGCCCTTCTACTGTATGACTTCTGAATGAAGTTATGACCCACTCATTTAGAGACCTAACAAATAATGCCTTATTAACACTGAAGTCACTAGTCAGCTCAGCAGAGGGGTCAGTTCTATGTGGAAGGTATCTTTTCAGCTTTATACCGGCTAGCGCTTGTATTTCAATGCCTTAGAAAGCCTCGAGCAGCCTTGAGAGGTAGCAAGGGCGATCTAGCACTTTAGTAGCTCTAAAATCGGTACCTGAATCAGCTGCAGAGCAAATACCATCAGCAGAAGCAAAGAGGGAGAAATATAGCTCCCTGCTCGCTCAATTCCCTGCAGTTAGAAGCTTTCAAATGAGACAGACAACCAGAGATGTTCACAGGAAAGTAGCTGAGCTGAGAGAGAGGCGGAGCCTCCCCTTGACCATCTTTTATTCCGAGAAGGGGAAAGGGGCGGACTGGGGGCGGACCCGGGGTGAGCGGCCAGTCACACACTGCTAAAGAGTCTGAGTTACATTTGGCTTTGCCAGCGCTTGGAACAAAGGAGCTCGGAGCACATGGGCAGGAGCACGTGTCTTTGGGAGGGGGAGGGGAAGCTCAGAGCAGGCAGCAACAGTTCTCCAAACCAGATCTCCAGCAAAATCAAAGACATCCATTTTGTGAGTCAGATAAAGTCATTCTGCAGGAAGGGAGAGGTCTGAATCTCTAGTTACCATCTGTATTAGGAAAGTGCTCAGAAAAAATTCGGTGGGCCACTTATCTGCAGCTTAGTGTCCTGTTGCTCAGATTAGCTCTTCCTGCCATCCCTGAGCACAAAATGCTATTATTACTTAGCAGCATCATTCCCAGTGGTCTAGCAGAATCAACTTAAGAATTACATAAACAAGAATACAGCTTGAAGCATTCAAGGAAGAACTAGCTGACTGACCAGCCTTTCACCACCCTTCCGACATACTATTGTAGGTAAAAGCTAAGCTTTTTTTGTCCTTCCATTATACAACCAATACAGTATGGCAGTCATACAATATAAGGTCAGGTTTTTCGCCCGTTTGAAAATCTTTCTGCCTCTCCACTAACTTTGGGAGAATGACTAGAATGCTATTGCTGCAGTCTTCCAGTTACCCTTCTAGAATCATCTGTAGCATGATTCTGTCTTAATCTAGCTTGAATTTCAGGCAAATTGGATTCAAGTAAAACAAAGCATGCAGCCTAAAATGGATAAGAATTTTTTCTCCGCTTTACATTTTTTAGTAGAATGTATCCTTAATTTGTAGGATAACTTATCTAACTGTGCTAAAACAGATGTGCAGTTGCAGGACAGCACCTGTAACTACAGGAAAACAAAGACTAAAAGGACTATTAATCCATTCCACTTCAATGAAAAGATCTGATCTGGAGTTGAGGAGCAAAATGGATTTCCTCCTCCTTTTGCATACCATCTTTTGCACTCTTCCAAGAGAACCCTGGGTCTTCCTCTGAAGTCTGTTCTGGCTTCTGCATTAGAAAGGATGCTGGTCAACTAATCAATCAAGCCTAGCAAAAAACATGTTACAACCTTGACAATGGCAGACAGCCATTGCAAGACAAGGCTCTAGCTCACTGTCACCACTGGCTATGTTTATGACTGCAATCATGGTACACTCAGGATATCAGGACTCTTGTACTACGTAATGTACAATGTGTCTGTCTTGATGCATTGGCCACAAACCTGAAAGTATAGCTCCTTCTGCTGCACAGGAATGTAAGGCAGAGCAAGACCCAGAAACCCTGCTCTAGTCCAAGCTGAGTGACCGAAAGCAGTCAGAACAGTGCTAGCAGCTTAATTAATGTTTTACTTCCATTAAAAAAAAAATGCAGAAGGAAGAAATTCAGTTTAGCCTGAGGGTACTATTTTCTTCTGTAGGTTGAAACGTTTGCTCATGGGTTCCCAGCGCCATTTTACAGCTTAAAATCAAATAACACAGTAAATTGAGAAAAAGAGGAAAGAAGCAGGGAATACGTTTTCCTCTGTGTATCTACAGCACCTGGCATAGGTGGGGTCCAGCACTGTGGATCTTGGCACTACAGCTAAACAAACAACAGACAAGCGTTATGTTAGGATTTGAAAGTACTCTTTACCTGCTGGAGGTTGACCCCTGCATCCAGCAGCTCCTCTACTGCAGATGATGGCATGGACACATTATGATGGAGGAAGTCAGAGAATGTCTCATTGTCAATCAGGAAATCCCGAAGTTTCAGGTCTGGAAAGTGACAAAACAAGCAACATTCTGGTCACAGCAAAGCCAAAAGGAAACTCGTGTGAGATCTCTGAACAGGAAAAGTCAAGCTGACAAATGGGGGAGAGGGAATTACACAAACCATAGCACAAAGGGAAAAGAGGAGCTGCTGGTAAAGTGCTCTGAAACTTGGCAGGCTTCAGAAATCTCAATCCATGGTGCCTTGGTCTCAAAAAAACCCCAAACCAACAAGAAGAAAAGAAATCAACCTTCAAAAACAACTCCCATTAACATCATTACTTCAGCTCAATTTGTTCATACGTACACAGAAGCAAGGCACATTAAGCTGCTCCCCTGATCTGAAACCTACTACAGCATTAGCACTTAATCCCTGTATTGTTACTGAGCATGGGACTGAGCTGGTGCATGGGCCACTGAGGGATTTACTAGCCTTTGGTTAATTATGTTAATAGCTGATGTACTCTACCATAAATTTCAAAGTCTGACATATGCAGACACACAGGTATGATACAGAATAGCACACAGGTCTAGGAAACAATCTTAGCTACTTGGAATTAAAAAATACATTTGCAAGCATTGTTTCCATTTCCTTTCCCAAATGCTTCACCTTCTCATGTCATTGGTGTTTCAGCTCTTGGCTTTAAAACCAATTTGTACCTTCATCACAGCAGAGGGGAACCATCTGGAAATTATAATCCAAGCAAACTATTAAAGTCCACAAAACTGGATCTTAAGAAGCTGACTCTCACACTGTTCTGGGTTGTTTTCTTGGGTTTTGTGTGTGGGTTCTTTTGGTTTTTTGTTTTGTGGTTTGGTTGAGGTTTTTTTTGAGGGGGGGAGCGGTGTTTAGTTTTAGTTTGTTTTTTGTTGTTGCTGTTTTATTTAAGAGAGAGAGGCCAATTCTATCTCCACATTGCTTAAACAAGCAGTGATGAGTAAAGCAGCTATGCCAGGAGGAGGTGAGAGACCAGGTCCTATAGGATTTACCAGAGTGAAGATTTCCAGGCCGAGGTAAGACAACTAGCTAGGTGTCATGCTCTATTTTCTACTCTAGGAGACACGATGCCACAACCCAGAGCAAAGAGTGGAAAACCATGACCTCTAAAGAGAAAGTAATGACATGGAAGAACCAGGGGCTTGTACCTTCCCCCCTCTTATAGGGGATGGCTGTAACAACCTTTTCTCACACCTCTTTTGCAGGAGGGGTCTTTTGGTTGTTCTTTTTTTGTTTGGTTGCTTTTGGGTTTGTTTTCTTTTTCTTTTTGGTTGGCTGGTTTTGGTTTCTTAGGGGGTGGGTTTGGCTTAACTTGGGCAGGTGATACTGTCAAGAATGGGCCCCCTCAGGAAAAAGCATGGTCGGCACTCAGGGTGCCACCGGAGGTGACAAGGGAGACGGGCGGGTCGGGTGCCACTTCTGCTTCCCAGCCCGATCCTGCGGAGGAGCCGGCAAAGGGAAGGAACCAGGCGCTCTGCTCTTGAGGCAGCAAGTACACGGGGTTACTGACGGTCATTGCTCCCTCATCTACATATCCAGTTACAAATTCCCCGTTGCCTTTTTGTTCCACACGAAAAAGTAAATCACCCGCCTCTGCTGAGGCAATGCGGAGGTTACTCCGGGGCAAAAGTTTCTCCCTCGCCCTCCTCTCTCCCACGCAGCAGGACCACTCATGAATATGCTGGTTGTGAGCACGCCGTGCAAACGCTCCACCGAACCCCGTTACCGAAAATCGACCATCAACCCCACTCCCCACCCGGGAAAAGCCTAGGAAAAGATCTGGCTCCTGCAAAAACATAAAGCCGTCCTTTTCTTTCCAGCAGAGGCTAAAGCACTCTGCTTCACTGCAACTGGAGGAAAAACTTCCCCCACCCCGATTCCTTGGTTACTTCCTAAATGTGCCAAACTCCCTAAACACTTCTGCAGCTTGTTTATTTTTTGGTGAGATCATCGACTGTTCAGAAAGTCAGATGGACAAAGGGATGGCTGCCTGAAGGCACACTGGCATGCAGAGATCAGATGTTTGCAAGCTTTTTCATTGAATCTGTCCCCATTTAAGATATTTTTCAAGCTTCTCTTAAAGGACCACATGCCTTTTGGGAAAAAAAAAAAAAAAAAGGTAGCCAAACAATAATTCTTCCGCTTTTCTGTTTCCTCATTGTTCTGTTGCTTTTGGGTTTTGCTAGTCTATTTTGTCTGGGCTTGGCTTGGAGGATTTTTGGCATATAGAAGCATGATTTTCCTGGTCAGGGAGATATTCTATGGGCAATTGCAAGAACACAACCTGAACTATACTGAGATTCCTGCTGACCTGCCTGTAATCATGAGGGGGAGTAACAAAGAGTCACCATCTTCCACAGCTGTAATTAACCAGTCCAGCATTAGAAGAGCATTCATCTCCTGCCTTTTTTGTCATGCCAAGCATTTTCAGACTTGCTTAGCACTAGAGTTTGCTGAAAATCAATGCTGCCTTCCAAGGATCTCCTACAAACATCTGAAGGAGTTTTCATCATCATTTGGAGTAAACCATGAAGGAAATAGAACAAGGTTACCAAAACTGTGGGGTAGTGTTTGGCTTCCTGACAGCTGATCATGAGCCTGTGACCACTACCCAAGGCCACACTTGAAAGCTCTGTGAGACCAAGGGACTGAATCCCAATGCCACAGTCCTGCCTGCAGTACCCTAAGCACAAAGCCAGCCTTTTGTACCATGCATTTTCTCCCCCACCCCATCTGGTCCTACTTCCAGGACTTGTGGGTCAGTGTCTTATGCAATCCCTCTCAGTCATGGAGGCATGCATAACAGCTCACACATGAAACCACAGAACAGCACTGAACACTGCAATGCATCTAAATTCTCTCTCTGGATACCTCAAAAAGTCAAGAGTTAAGAGAGGTTTCCTCCTGAAAACAGCCATTCCCATCCAAGATGACTGCTTGCCCACTTGGGCCTAAAGAAATAAAAGAACATTATTTAAAAAAAAACCAACCCTCCAAAAGCAGGAAACAAAAGAAATGGGCAAGTCTTCCGAAGGCTAATACCAAGCTTACTTAATAATGCAAACACCCAGAGTGGAAGAACACCTTTTACCACCATAGGTCTACTACTGTAGTATTTTCCTGCCATAAAAATTTAGACACACTATCAAGTTACTCAAAAAGCATGAGACAAAATGTCAGCTCAAACATTATATAACTTGCATGTCTCCTCTCTTGCTTGAGAGTGGCCAAGAGCATTGTTACAATCAGCTACTGCAAGCTGGTGGGTACAGAACAACACCAGGCAGCACACTGGAGACGAATCTCTCTATGTACTTCGACATGGACATGCAGCCTCTCCTTTCCCCTCCTCTTCATCTTCCACAGGAAACCAAGGGAGCTGCAGCCCTGCATGCTCCCTCACCCCTGGGTTTGGCCTCCTGGCTAAAACCATAGGCCCCAGCAAGCAAGCCAAGCCCTAGGCGCAAATGGGGAGATAAACTTGAGGTCAGACTGAGCAAACACACTCAAAGACTGTCAAATCTAATGTGAACCACCTTGCTGATGCACTGGTGGGATAGTCAGCATAAATAATACTGAGACAGCTTTTCCCCAAGGCAGACTACTTTAACAGTTTCAGTTCTGACACCAAGGGAGCAACAGCAGAGAACAGAGTCTTTGCTTATAAACCATGCAAATAACCCCCAAAACCAACAGGTCTAGTAGGGCTGAAATGCCTTTGTTGTAATTAGCTCCAGTTTGGGCACAGTATGGCAATGCAACAAGGAGACCATCCCCATCCACATGAAACAAGCAGAAGAGATGTCCATATTCCATGTGGGACAGGGAGAAAGATCCTTCATATGGTCACATAAGGAAGCTTCCTGCACAACTGAGAACTCCCAGACCTGGAGGTCTTGTGCCTTAACCACAAAGCTTCCCTTCCTCTCTGAAGACACCAGTCAGGATTAGAAAATCACACATGGCAGCATTCCACAGATATTGTCTTCACAAAAGGCACAGCTGTCCTTCATTTCCATGCAGTTCAAACAAACCTTGGGGACTGCATTCTGGGCATCAAAACCAGAAACTCTTGGATTTTTGTACGGCAGAGCATCTCCTACAGGACTGTAGCACTGTATTACATGTTAAGATTTGCATTTTACTGACAACCTAACGTTTTCCAGCACCTTCATGTCTGGGCACAGTGGTAGGCCAGTTGGTTCTTGCTTAAGAATCAAATCTGTGTGGTAACAGAAAAAAACCCCAAAACCCAAAATGTAATCAAAGAGCTCAAGACAGTCACATGAATTAGTGAAGAAAAACAACCTCTATGCTTGCTATATTGCTGATTGAAATGAACATCCAAATAAAAACATGCATTATAAAAAAATAGCAAATCAGTGCTATGGGGTCTCTGTTCAATGCAGACCACAACTGAACGCTGATTGTGTAGTGAAGAAGTATCTGTGGTCCAAAAGCCACAGGTTTTTAGTTCCCTCTTTCCAGAAACACATCTCCAGTTACTTTCACAAGCTCAAAAGTTGGGTCAAAGTGCAAGAGAAGCCACGGCTGGGAATCGGTTTTATTTGCTGATCTTACTACAAGTATGATCATAACAGGTCCCATAGTAAGCAGTGATAATTTCCAACAATACTGGGAAGATCTACAGACAAGTGGAAAAGAAAACAAAGCTTCTAGGGGCAGGTTACAGAACAAGACTCTTCTCAAAATTCTTTCCCATTCTTTCTTCCTTCACTGAGAAGTGCAGAGGGCTCATACCTTCCTCCAGAAAGTTAATGGTGCAATGTCTTTTCAAATTAAATAGGGTGGGAAAACAGAACCCCATGGAGATTGTGGCTATGTTTTTCACATCCTGAACACTGCTTTCTAAAAATAAAAGGCATGCAAATGGTATTCAACATTATCTCAATCCTGTAGAGTAAAAAGCTCACCAGGTCTAATGTTAATTTGTGGAGTTTCTGCCCAAAGGGTTTGTGCCCATAATCTACAATATGGCAGGTTTTCAGCCTCTTTAAAGCTAACAAGCTCAGTGAAAACACTGTGACATTCAGATCTACTTCCCAGCTTCACATACCTTAACTCCCTACAAAAAACAAATGAAGGAAAGGGGAGAAGGAGCTTTGTGCCTTAAGTTAGTTCAGCAGCTAAGAGGAAAGTAGGGCAATATGTCTGATCTACGGACACGGCTTTTTGTCATCAGGGGATTTCACTCTCTACTGATTCAACACGCAAGACTGAAAACAATTATGTTATTTTCTTTATATCCATTGCAGCCGGGGAGACCTGCTAGCCTTTGGCTAAGCCTGTATTCATCACAGCCAAATATCACTGTGACACAGAAGCTGGTATTAAATTCTGACCCTTATTTCTTACCACAGAGACTGCTCATAGGGCAACCCAATCATTTTTGTAACAGCAACTAAGGCATCACAGTGAGATGAAACAGTGAGATAGGATGAGGCATGAGATGCCTTAGCTTCATTCTTTAGAATCAGCAAGGTTCCACAAGTGCCCAAAGGAGAAAAAAAAAGAAGTGGGTTCCCAGCTCAGCACCCATCTCTACCAATTAACAGAAGGAGCAAAGAAAGGAAGAATGTCAAGTGAGCTAACAAGGCATTTCCTTCTCCCTGTACAAAGACTTCAGATTCACAATTTCCCATTCAGGTAAAACTGCACTTCTACAGGAAGGCAAAGCCCAGCCAGATTGCACAGCTGGCTATCAAGTCTGTGCAAAACTGTGCCCAGGCATGACTGCAGAACAAGGTCGCAAGGCACCCTGGTCACACAGGCCTGCTTCACCCAGGGCACTGTTTCTTCACTGGTCATACTTCCAGCAGCAGGAGATTTGGATAACACAAACCCATGGAGATGCTGAAGCTGAGACCAAGAGCTGAAGCTCCAGCAGCTGAGGGCATTTCCTAGTAGCACACACTACTCTGGCTAGAAACCTGTCTTTCAGGAAACCCTCACATGGTGAAACAATTAGGGCAGGCAAGTCAAATGCTGCCACAGAACTACCTTGTACACTGGAACTTTGTATTAATTTTTCATTATCTGGGAAGTATTCCTCTTGAACAGGTGCACTTTAACCCAATGAGTGTGATTTTCACACATTACCTATCACCGTGATTTAATGACAAAAGATGTCTGAAGCTACATCCTATAAAAACAAAAATGGGCTCTCAAATAATTTCAACAGACAAAGCAAAGACTGAACAACTTGCAAACTGACGATAACCCAGAGCAAACTGACAACCACCCAGAGGAAACAGCAATCTCCTAATGGTGAACCATGCTACCCTACTGAGCCAATGACACTGACTGACAATATGAAAAGCAAACTTTTTACAGTGCTGGGCAAGGCAACAAGTTTTCACCTGCCTTCATTATACTCCTAACCTTGGACAACGCATCCAAAAAGCATGACAAAGTAATATTTTTTAAGGTTTTTGGTCTTGGTTTCTTAAGCAGTTACTACGTTTTAATTACTCTTTTCCTCTACGGCAGCTTTCCCCCTGTGAGGTGAGAATAGCTCTCAGAGCTGCTTGTGTACCTATTAATGCTGGCAAGAGCTAGAACTGTCCTGTGAAAAAGTTGGACAGCCATGCCCTGATTTGCTTAGAAGAAATCAAGCAGCTCAGCAGGCCTGTTGTGCAGGATTTACTAGTGTGAAAATACAAATCTAATTTGCTCGCAGTCAAAGTGCTGCTCCTTCTGCAGCCATGGCCTGACCTGTTTTACAGTAGGCTATAGCTCTCTGCTCTGAGGCCATCACACATCAAACAGTGCTGCCTCTGCAGACACTAGATAATACCAAAGTGAACACCCCCTTAGCCAGGGTCCATCATCTTCATATATCTGCCATGCCAAATGGTGATGTGAGTCAAGAAGAAGCAGCCTGCCATTCATCTCCAGCTGCTAGCATCTCTCCTGAGAAGGAATGCTGTGCAACAGGCCCGGGTCTTCCCTCTCATCTTGGGACTGTGACACTGGGACCACCTCCATTCCTCTCTAAGTCACTATTTTTGCTCAGAAGAGCTTTAAATATAGTCCAGCACAATTACTCTGGCAGAAAGCACAGCTCTCAGCATGTACTAATGCACATACACAAACCAGTCCTCAGTTAGTCTTCACTGGGGATACACTGACTTCAGGCATACAGAGCCCATTAAGCCAGCTGAGATCCCATCTCCACCCTGCATGGGAAGCCAGCAGCAAACACGGGGCTAATACATCCCTTTGTGCAGTTGGTAAAGTCCCAAAAGCCATCAAGCCCTCTTCCTGTATGACACACATGACAAGACAAAGACTCTACGTCAGAAAGCCAAGACACAAGGCACAGAGTCAAAAGCCTCAGTCTGGTTACCACAGCCCTGCTGGCAAACACAGCCTGCAGAGCTCCTGCCTATGGAGGGGCACACCCAACCACCTCCCTAAGCCTCGCATTATGCCACAGAACAGATATTCTCATTACTTTCCCCACTGCAAGGCAAATTCTGTTATCAACACAGACAACCATGAAATAGAGCTTGCCAATGAAAAAAGCAGAAAGAAATTATGCAGAAATTATACATCTGACAGTGAAAAAAAAAAAAAAAAGCAACCTTAAAGGAAACAGAAGAACAGTCACTGTATTGCTTTAAGAAGCAGATCCTGAGCAGAGCTCCAAATTGCATGGCATTATAACTGGTCGAAAATTCTCCTGCTAATGTTCACAATACAAGGACAAACTGCAAATTTCTTAGCCTCTGAACAGGCTTGTCAGTTACAGAGATAACAGACCACAGATGTGACCATAAAATGTATTTCATTATTACAACAAAATTATTTTCAGGAGTGGTAAATGGAACACATTCAGGGATGGTATAGACTATGGAGAAGGTCCTCCAAAGGTCAAACCCAGCTCAGGGCAGGATGGGTTCTTCTACAGAGGCAGAAAGTAAGGGTTTGCTGTTAGGATTTGATTTTCATTGCATGAGGAATATAATGCTCTACATAATATGCAGGTTTTAGATGTTTCAAAACATCAACTCAGAAAGTAAAATATATTAAAAACCCCAAACAATAGAGAAACCGAAAACCAAATGCCATGGTCACATCCAGTCACATACCACTATTCTAATGGCAAACAAGCTTATAAGGAATGGCATTATGCTATTAAACATGCATGGAGCTAAACAGAAGTTGACAGAATAAGCTGTGACCAAGGAGGACCCTGTCCAGAATTCTTTGTACTTGAGCAAGTGACCTTAAATTTAGTGGAAATTCAAATCACAGGAAAAAGGAGGACTGGACATTTTAATCAAATGACCATTACTAATAGTAATGAAGTGTTTTCATAAGCCAGCTATGTAAGCATGCATCTGTGAGACTGCTGGTTCAAATGCAACTAGAAGACACTTATATGAGAATCATTCTGAATCCCCAAAACAAGCAGGTAGAATGAATCCAGTAGTACCCTCCAACTTGAAAATTATCACAGCACCACCTATCCAGTTTGAAGAGCTTCTCCCATGAAACTGGCATGGGTAATGAGGAACTGTAAGCAAAACGGCAGGCAGAGCCTTCCAGGATCAAAGCACTCCGACTGTCCTGCACTTGCATTTGTTCTTACACAGAAAGGCTGATGAGAAGAGAAAAAGCTGCCCCTCCCTTGGGTGTGAAGATATCTGTTCCTCTTACTTGTCACAAATTCGGGGAACCTGGCTGACATATGACTTATTCTATAGTTTAGCAAGATACCATGTCTGCAGTCAGCAGATCATAGTAGCTCTTACTTTTCCTATGTTCAGGAAGACCTGACAGCTCTGAATTTAGTGCCAAGTCCTAATGCTCCTTATCCAGCTCGCTGCAGCACAAGCCACCTTCAGAACAAAGAGTAAAAGCAACCAAGATTAACATGCTAAAGATTAACAACAATAAGCCAATCATTATACTGCACTTAGTTTAACCAGAAACACTGTCTATTTCCACTGAAAACATACCTACATCTAAATTATTTCAACCTCCCATGATTGCTCCCTACATTTCAATTTAGTTGGTCATTGCAAAGTTACCCTTATGGATAGTTCTTTGGGTTTGCTTTTGAGTCTCAAGTCCAATGGATGGAAATAAAACCCTCAAACTTCAGCACTAAAGAAAAGATTGATGAGCAACAGCACTTCAAAATAATTGAAGAACTTTCTCAATCTTTGGGAAAGACTGAAAAACAGATGTTAGAAGATAAAGATTGCCCAAATTCACATGAAGTTTTGACTGGAAACCATGTCTCTCATATTCTGAGCATGACACTATACTACACTACATCAGGATGGTCCCAACAGACCCTGTCTTGGTAGTTTCAGAAGCTCATCCTTCCAGCTGGTTTTCTATTGGACTGTCAATATACTAACCATTCCTTCCCTTTGGTACTGACAGAACTTGCTGGCTGAAAATACACCCTGGAGCATTTGCACCACACTGTTTTACACAGAGGGCTGGATTACTTCTAGACACAGAGAAGAACAGTGCTCGCTAGTACTTTAGGAACCTGATTCCATGTACCAGAGTCACAAAGCACTGGAATTACCTGAAGAAAATGGAATGTGTACGGCTGGAGAGGTCTTATGCATTATTTCTATGGATACACCGGTAAAATTCCTTACACTTCCTTAAGGTAGCAGCAGAGATAACACGAAAAACAATGAAAAAGACCAGGTACGTGAGGACACTTGAG
This sequence comes from Corvus kubaryi, assembly GCF_017639235.1. Taxonomy (NCBI): domain Eukaryota; kingdom Metazoa; phylum Chordata; class Aves; order Passeriformes; family Corvidae; genus Corvus; species Corvus kubaryi. The sequence goes on along the minus strand of NW_024581072.1, from coordinate 2,007,711 downwards.
GTCTTAAAGGGCTACTTCATTGTCTTGATTTGTGTTCTCTGGCTTGACAGCACACTGTTCCCCACCTGCTAGGCACCAAGCATGTGGAACAGAGCAGGGTAACACCATAGGTGATGGCTGTTGACCATGTTCTCATACAGTTGTCCCTCTGCTGCAATGGAAATTGTTGGGACAAGGGACTTCCAAGTTCACATAATGTATCAAGTGTCAAAACCACTTTTCTTTTTTTCCTCCCTACTGTTCTGAAGTAACATTTTGTTGGGTAGGCAGCAGCTGCTGCTTTCCTAAGGAGTTGGTTGGCACGAGCCAGAACAGGCACTCAGAGTTAAGATATTGCTATCTTTGCAGTAAGCCGTCTTTGTCCCATAAGCAAATCTCCTTCTGGCATATATCTATGCTCAGTCAGCTTCAGATATGGTCCAGTTATGTTTCAGCTGCACATGTTAAAATAGATAGAGAACTATAAGGAAAAGATGTTCCGAGATACAATAGTTTATGTTTATTGAGTTCTGATTGTCTGTGGTTATGTAAACCTTCTGACAACATCAAGCAAAAATACATCTAAATATTACCTCAGGTAGTATGTGCCTCTAAAAATATATGTTTAGAAGAACAGAAAGGTTCAGAGAGGGGAAAAAAACCACCACAAAACACCAAAACTCACAGGAAGGAGTCTTATTTTAAATCCTTTTAAAGGGTCGCTTATTGCACCATCCTTAAAACTAAAGCTAAATTAGAAAGGGAAAGAAACTCTGGCTGTTTACAGAGGATGTGTATCACAGAACAGCATGAATCTCCCCCACATACAGCACACAGAGTGCTGCCAGGTCAGCATAAAAAAAAAGTTAGGGCAAGATCTTCAGCTAATAGATGACGTACATTCCACTAAATTTGCAGAGCTACACCAATTCACCAGCTGAGGATTCCTGATACACAGGCCTAAGCAATATGCAGTTCTAACAAACTCAATTATTGACACTTAGTAAATACATAAACAGATGCATTTTTTAAAAATTCTGCAACTGTTGCATTTAATTCAATGGATTTTTCCAGAATTTTGAAAACAAAACATATGAAAATATAAGCACAAAACCTGTAAAGTGAATTAAAAGTGTATTTCAAACAATTCACAACTGCTATTCTATAAAACAGAGAAACCGCAAAAAAACTCTAGGACTGGAAGTAGAGACTGTTGCATTTTAATGAAGCTGCAAAGAAATTCAGCAACAGGTGGCAGAACATTTTGCTTGATTTTAGTCAGGATCCTGGTATTAACACTCATTTATTTTATGACCCAAAATATTTAACTAGAACATAAAAGACTGCCCAAAAATTGAACTGACATGTATTTTCAAAAAAATCAGTCAATCAATGCTCTATCTTCTTGCCTGTGTAAAAATGAACTTGATACATCATCAACATTTTTTAAAAGCCATCAGCTTTTATTGCCTCCTGACTGCATTGAAAACTGCCACATCCTCCTGTGTTTCAGAATGAGGGCAGCTGTTTATTTATTTAGCTCACAGGAATGCTGTAAAAATTAGGTAATAAGTGTTTGTAATGAACGCTGAAGATAAAATGTATGATTACTAGGTATAGCTCCAAAGCTGAATATTAACTTGAAAGATATGGGAGGTCAGACCCAAATTAGGCACTCTGGCCTCAGTACCAATCAAACACAGAAGTGCACAGGGCTTTTTCCAAATGGGGCAATTTCATAATCTCCACTCGCATGAGAGCTCAGGCACACGGAAATCCCCTGAGAAAGCTGAACTTTTCATCAGATAACAGTGTTACAAATTTCCTAGGGGACTACTAACACTAAGCTCGATGCGAAAAGTCACTATCCTGCTGTCTCAACCAACCTCAGACTGTAGCTTAAATAAACTGAATGCAGTCTTCCACAAATCAGGCAATTATATTAAGATTCTGAGATTAAAAGTCAATGAAAACAAATGCAGAATTGCCACAGTGGAAAACATAGAAAATAAATGCAAATTGAAGCTAAAACAGTGTAAGTTTTGGCAACATAGTCCTGACATTTAGCAAGCTGTACTGACAAGGCTGCATACAAAGAGGGAGACAATAGCTAAGTGTGAGAGGTTTAACTGTTCACTTAACGCTCTCTACTTTATTTGCTGATTTAAAATAAAAGTCAGTGTTGACAGAGGAGGGTAAAGACTAAAGAAAACACCCATAACTTTTTTAAGATGGTCCTGCTTCTGAGGCACATACTAGTTATTAATTACTGACAAGCACAGCAAGCAACTCTTGTTTTCTTTATCATTGTGTCTGTATCTAGGTGAGTTAAGAAAGATAAAGGTGGTGCCCTCAAGAAACGGCAATTTGGTATCTATTTGAATAGTTCTGTTGCTAATTGTAGCTATGGGCATTGCTGACTCCCCTACATGCAGTCAAACCATTAACCAGCACTACTGGGTGAGCTGGTTCTAAAGTAACCATACCGCCAGCACAGCCTTATGCTGACAAGCTTGCAATTCTCCTTGTGTGTTTTCAACAGGGTTCACACCATCTTCTGCGACAGGATTCTCAGAAACGTTTTTCTCAAGCTCCTGTCGCCTAGTTTAGTGCAGACACTACAGCAAGGCCAGATTTAACTTAACACTGCATGCGTTTTTTCAATTCCCCATTCTAAGAGATTTGAGCCTTACTCTCTCACATCCATACATATCTACCCAGAATCCAAGCTGACATAATTCTAAACTTCTCTGTTCCAAAGCATCTCTGTAGAAACGAAGTTTAGACCAAAAGCAGACACTAAAGCCCAGTTCTACAGAATCAGAATACAGCAATATACATTTTGCTGTATGTGTTTGCCCATCTCAACCTCTAAGCAAAGTCGCATAGTAACAACTGCTCATGAACAGCCCCATGGAAAACAAGTATGATTGCCTGGGAACAGATTTAGAAGTACAGCAGACCTTTGTACCTTGACCTCTATCAAGATAATTTTATTATCTTGATAATCACATCCTCGGCTACCAAATAATAAGGAAAGCAAAAGCAGGCTCCATTGAAAGTGGTAATTCCATATGCAGTTATATTGTAGTCACAGGATGCTATTTTCTGAATAATGCAAATATCATGCCACCTAACTAATTAAAGCTACATAACTAACTGCCCTATAAAAAACGTTGCCGTAAGAGTCTGTCCACCTTTGCACATCTCTTGACTGTCAGCCTCCTAGTTTCAGTTTAGGACAGAAGAAATAACAGACCCATTGGATTCACACAGAGACTTTGTTCACTACCTGTAGTAAGGGACTTAAAGCGCCCTTCCAAGAATGTTTTGGAAATGTCTTTCCAGAAGATCCGCAGTTGCCTAAACAATTTCCATTTACTTAAAAAAATAAAATCTAAGGACATTCATATCTGTGCCTGCTCAGCAACACAGATTTGAAGAAAAAATTAATTAGACAAATGTGGGAAAACTGCCATGTGTACCTGAATCCCCTACCCAATTGACATGGCACACCACAATCTTTGCGCAATCCAAGCACCCAGTATTGGCCGCTTCTTCCACTTGCTCATTGTGACAGGCTGCATCTGACTGCAGCAGAAATCACAGTGGTTCCCCACATGGTCCCAGGCTCCCCTTCCTGGAGGGGTGCTTTGGTCTGGGAGGAAGTAGCAGCCAGGAATATCCTAGGGATTTCTGCTGAGGGCTAGTGCAAGGTAACTGGTACTGAAAAAGGTAAAGTAGCCTTCCTACCTACCCTAATAAATCAAGATCTCTCTACTGATACCACAGGGCAACATTTCTGGCAACACTTTTTCTCGACCTAAAGGAAAGGCAAGCACCTGAATGTCACTGTGGAGCACATTACCAGAGAATCCAGGTGTATATTTATGCACAGCAACAGGAATGCCACCCTGCCACAGTTGGTGTTTCTGGGGGTGAAGGCCACCTGGACGCATGGTTTGCTAGTCTTCATTCCAGCCTGGCTGGCTTTTGCTAGGATTCTTCCCAAAGGAAGTCAGGGAGGAAACAGTTTAATTAGGGTATAAGAATCAATCTGAATGTTTAGCTTGAGGGTGTGGGGACAATTTTGTTAGGGACAAGACATTGAGGAGGGAGTTAGCCATCACCTTAGTGTCACCTAGCAGGTAATGTATGACATCCTGTTTCCCTGAGCAGCCTGTAATCATACAGCAATACACAAGTCACCAGAAAACCCCTCCCAAGGCTGTTCTTTAGCCCAAGCCTTCTACAATCCTTTACCTGTTAAATAAGAGAAGCACTAATAGCACTGACCAGACAGGCTGCAAACTCCTTCAGTCTCAACATCTCTGTGCAGCAGAGTGCAACATCAGCAAAGAATGCCACCCAGTTGATGTTTCTCTCCTACCACGAGCAATACTAATCCAGCAAACAACAGGGATAGGCAGGGCACGTGTGGAGTAATAGCCTGAGATCTGATACAATTTCTTAGGCAATGTTTGTTTCCCTCTGCCTATTGCATTGTTCCATTTTTGTTTAGTTGGGTTGGCTTCAAGAAAAACAGAAACATGCCCTTTGGGATCACTGAAAACTAAGAGCAATGGAGTAAATATAGCCAGGTTGGCTTATATCTGCAACTTTCAGCGATAACAAAAGAAGACGGCTTTAATTATACCTGATAATTTATTACCCTGTGGCACTACAGAACAAAGTATTTTGGAGTCCTGAAAACAGAAGGGAAAAATAAAGAAATGTACCTCAGCATCAATAGCAAGCTGTATCTCCATCTTTCAAAACAGAAAAAAAGCTTATTTCTTGCAAACACTTAACCTGATAAAATGACATTGAGGCCAGCTGCAAATTCAGTGCCTGCAAGCAGCGATCCAAACCTACTGCAGCTGGCAATCCCAGCAACCTTGTCATGTTCTTGAAAGTGCCGTCACCAAGGTCTTTGACTCTCTGTTCTGATTTGCACTCTGCCTTATCATGAGTGTTAAAGACCTTGGTGACATTGCTGGACAGACATGTAACAAGTGGAACAGAGAGGGCACCTGGCACCTGCCTGCAAAATTGATCATGTTATGGTATGTGTGTGCCTGCACGTAGATTTCACTGCCCAGGGCTTGCTGGAAGCGGCCACACAACAGCACTGCCCATAGAATGTGACAGCTGCATGTGCTGAACTCCCTCACACCAGCAATTAGCACTTTATCCTGGCCAAAAAAGGTGCTACATGAAGCAGCACTGGACTGTTCCTTACTGGTAACACCTTCCTCTCCAACAGAGAGCTCTTCTCTGCTGTTCCTTCTCAAACTCCTGCACAAACAGGCCTGTTATGAGGAATTATCTCCCACCTCATCAAGAAGTGCCTAAGAGACAAAGCCTGTTGGAATGAGTGCATAGCATGGCCTGAACAAAACCTTAGTGTCCTACCTTGTCTTTAACGAAGACACTGACTTGCACATACCTGTGCAAGCACCTCAAGCAACCTCCCATCTTAAGTAGGTCTCTCATCCCCAAGGTTCAGCTCATGCATAACTTCAGATCAGATGACTAAGAGTCACACCTTGACCATTAGTTTGTGAGGGTTGTTTTAAAGAAGGTTCAAGCAGAAGGACTTTGGCAAATGGTCTCTAAACAGATTCCAGTGTCAGAAGCCAGATACAGACATGAATACTCTGCGTGACTAGCATTAGCTCCAGTTTGTATGCTGGCAATGAGGGATCAACTCCTGGAAGCCTGTTTCAAAGTCATCAGGCAGCAGCAGGAAGAATGTGTGAGGGGAGAAGGGAGCTGAAGACACTCCAACAGAGCCCATGTCACACACCAGGGAGCATACAGTCCATCCCACTGGGGAAGCTGCAAAGCTGCACCTGTCTGCACCACCAATTCATACAAATTCAGGTCCAGGCCAGAGTTAAAACATACAGAATATTATAATGCTTTCAATTATTAGCTTATTGATAATTAGCCTTCCTGCTACTGGGGGAAACACACGTATACAGACAGTGCTTTCAGGCTGGGTGGTGCACTTACATCTGGCATCCACTCCTACTGTCTCCTTAGGTTCCCAGAGTCACTAGAGGAAATGCCCCAGAGTGAAGAGGATTTGCATCTCTCACACCTCATCGTCAACAGCAACTGAGAGTTGACCTTCCTTGCACAGGAATCTAAGCGCTGCTAAGTATAAATACATGAGTACTTCTAAGATTAGAGGATGCTGTTCCATGCATGCTGTCAGAGAATGAATCACACAGCCAAGAAGTGGGCAGCAGGGTCCATCAAGCTGGAAGGCTTTGTAAATGAGCATAAGAAGGACAAACAGGCTTTGTTCTCTAAAAGCCTTACCAACAATGGACATTCTGTCATTCTAATGACACATTGGCTTGATTTTTTGATTACACATTTGAAATATTTTATTGTAGAAATATAGTCTGATGACTGGGTCTGAGGCTTGTTTTTGCAGTCAGGCCACTAATCTTTACAGTGGAGAGAAACATGAGCCTTCTGACTTTCAAGTTGTACAGTACTCCATATGCAAAACTCTTCTTGGAATCACTCCTCCCCCTCAAACCTTCCCAGCAGCAAGAGCTTCAGCTTATGGCTTGGATAGTGTTCTTATAAATGGCCATGTCTGACATTCACTGCATGTCCTAACAAAAAACACCACACCAGCATCTACTCTCTTTGGAAGAGTTAACTTGCCAATATAAGTGTAAAAGTAGTACTACTAAAGTGTAAAATACTACAGCTAGAAGTGTAAAACCATTAACAACAATATCTGTCATTCTAATGGAGAGAGCTTGTTCCCAGCAAATCAAACCAAACAACTGAAGATATCCAAGAAAACAATACTAAACTTTTCCTTGGGAAATAGTCATCTTAACTCATTTTGGCTGTGTTCCTTATGCGTCCATCTCTGCACAAAGGGTTCACTCTGCATCCTCTCCCCTCTGAAGCTGCTGCTCACCAGCTCTCTGAGTAAAAAGAGAGGAGGCCTGGTGGTATGGATACTGAGCTCCCCAGCAAGGAGAGGTACCCTTTATACACAAGTATCAACTAATGCTCAGAGTCAGTAGACCACAGTATTATGTGCAGATCTGGTCACATCAGGATTCTGCGCAGCCCTGAAGGGGAGAGAGGAGGGTTAAATACTCAAGACAAATACCTTGCGCAGTCCATGTCTGAACATAGATTCAGCACATACCTGTCAACCTGTCACTAACAGTACAGATTATTCCAAGACAACCTGCAATGTACTGAGCAACACAGGAAAGAATGTAAAAACACCATCTCTGCTTAAAGTGTGCTCAGCACACATCAGACACTGTGTGACACTATTCACATCATACCAGGTCAGATATTTTTCTTCCTGCAGTGTGCCTGAGCCATCTTCAAATGAAGAGAGCTAAGAAGAACTACAGCTGTGAAACCAAGGACAATTTTCACAAAACACTAAAATACCACCTGTGTCCAAAGAGCTCCACATGCTGCACAAAGGCGGTAGGTGAAGACCCTCAATGGCTGTGCTCCCTTTTCTATTTCCCTGCTGTATGTCTTTCTAAACCATTACTTTCCATCACTTCCACTAGACACATGCCACACTAAAACAGCAGCCAAGATAGATAATCTTTCTGGGATGAATATCCCAAAAACCTTTTACAAGGTATCATGTCAGAGAGACCTGGCAATAGCAAGAGATCTGCCACATTTCCTGAGACGGAACAGTTCTTTCACGTCCCAGCTTTGCTGCAAGCTTCCCATGTGATCTCACACTAGTCACTCATTCATCTGCACAGGACAGGAAGGCACATCATCTTTTCCACAAGCTAAAAATGGGAGGATTCTAATTTTTCATGGGAAATAGGGCTGTGAAAGCCCCCTAGACAGTTTTCTTTCGTACCCTGCCATTCAAAATCCTGCCAGACAGTATCAGAGAGTGAAGTATACAACACCAAACAGTCTTATAGGAACAAAAAAAACCCTCCAAAAATCAAACACAAGAAGGGAAATGGATACTTCATTGTCAGATAATAACCAGCTTTCAGTCTGTAAATTGGAGGCCAACATCAGCTTTTCCCCATCTGTGTTCTTCCAGCACACTTCCCTCTGGAGCTCAGGCGTTAGAACACTAAATTGTAGCTACATTGTGTTCACTGCTTGACAGAACACCAAAATAACTAGCACTCTCCAAAAAGACACACTACTTGGACTCCTTTGAGAAAATGAGCACTTTGACTAACTTCAGTGCGCCCAGGATTATAGTTTCACATCCAAAACAGCTGCTGTTCTTGGCATTGCACACCACCCCTCTTCTCTTCCACCAAACAAAGAGCACAAAAAGCTCTGACACAGGAGAGGCTTAAGGTACTTCTGCAGGATTGGAAAAGGTTCGATAAATTCTGAGTTATAATTGCATATATTCACATGATGGCACATTCCTGAAATTTACACACATACATGGAATTAAACAGACCAGAAATACCAAATATTGACTCTTTCTTTTAGGCTCTTACCTAAGGCAGAGGAATTTCCCAACTTGTGTAGTTTTCCCAGGACCTTCTGGACATCCTTTATACTTGTGTCCTGTTGGCTGTACAACAGTAACCTCCTGGCATCCGAGAACAGGCGGGAAACACTGGGGGAAAACAGAAAAACAACTAGCAGTCATCAGCTCTGTGAGCCACCATCCACAGATACAGTTTTATATACCAATTCCAAACTTTAATTCCCTTTGGTTATGTCACTCCAGCACAAAAAATCCCTTTGCTCAGTGAACACCCTGGGACAATCCAAGGAGCCCAACAGAAGATATCTGCTAATGCAAGGTCAATGTAAGTTACATTGGGAACATCATGCATTTGAAAGCATTTTTAGGACTGGGATGGAGAGGGCTTACTGCTGCCTATAATCTACTGCTTCTTAGAAGAACAATAATTTAAGAATCTCCTTGCTCCTTTCAAATGCTTCTCCAGGTTGCAGACACATTATACTCTGCACTAAGCCTATCTTTCCTGACAGTATGAATGTAGCAAGTAAGGCAAGGTATAGGAAAGCTGGCCATCAACTGTGCTTTCCGCATCATGTTAGCCAGTAATAAATGATAAATGTCAGAGAGTATCCCCTAAACCTGTTCAACTGCCTCACACTCTATACTGTTCACAGGCTCATTAAACAGGGAAAGAGATGCTCTGAAAAAAGAACATCTTAAAAAGACTTACCTTTTTATGGGTCAAATTCTGAGCCCAGGTAAGAGAATGGACTCAGTCCTTACCCAGGCAGCGCTTTTCATTCACCAAGAGCTTCAGGTGCTTGGACTTGAGAATTCTGCACACCTACCACCTGTCTGCTAGGCCCTATGCACTTGGTAACTGAAGAATCTGGTACTTCAGAGGTAGTAGAAATTGCAAACCCCCACTAGCATAAGATTTCATAACTAGCTGGTGATTTCCAAATACCCCATTTCCCCATGTTTTCCCCAGAATAGGGATGAGGCAAAAGCAGACAGACTCACATGGAGGCATTGAAGTTTCCAACAATACCAGGGGATTCCCCAGGAGTTGGGTAGCGGAAACATGGGTTGTTGGCATTGCAGATGATCCCCTGTATCCATGGCAAGGTTCCTGCTGAAGGCATAGCTTTATTTGGAAAATGACCTGGAACAGAAACACAGGAGTTAGGAGACAAATACATGATACAAGCTTTTACTACACAACATTGTATTTGAAGAGCACTGCTAACCCTGCACTGGGTATTGCCCCAAAGTGCTCACGAAAGAGCAGAACACCCAACACTAAGAAGGACTGAGCTTATGTTAGACTCTCCACACTGCTCTTTCAAATCTCTTTGCTGAAGTCTAAATCCTTCTGCTAAAGAACTACTGAAGTTGTAGGCGAGAGTTTACATCCTGTTTAAGAACAAAGCAGTAACAAACTACTCGTGGCAGATATCCACCAGTAATGCCACTTGGGTACTTTTGAATCCCATACCCCCAATGACAGGGCAGGAAAGGCCTGCCTTGTATAATCCTGCATGTTAGATAAGCTGTCAGGCTGCTTTTTGCAGTGAGCTCACTTCCTCACCCCTGCACTAGGAAGGAATCCTGGAAGAAGGTTGTGTCCCCTCCTCGGTACCTCAAAGCTCAAGACTTTGAGGATCAGATGCCCACTCTTCCCTCTGGTGTCTACCTCATCCTCCCAGCATGCCTGCTATCACTCAGGGGGCTGGCTCCTCCACTACCCCAAAGGAAGTACCAAAGGCCAAGAAAGAGGTATCAAAGCTGCTGAATTACAGCAAGAATGGTTAATGTACGTGGTTGAAGGAAGATGGGAATCTTATTAGCCCTCCCTGGAGAAAGCCAAGGACTCTGTGCAGGAGAAAGATGAAGGAAACTAAGGTTTATTGTTTCCAGTACCCAGGGAACCCTTGTTCCTAGTTCTCTGTTTAAAACAGAAGAGCTCTTTACCTGAGCTGTCTGACTTTCGTTTGATTTTCCTTTTTTTGTCCTTCTTGGCTGAGAGGCTTGGGGAGGAGGTGAGGGTAGAGGAAGAAGAAAAATGCTAAGACTTTCATATTCTTTTTGTAAAATTTCCCAGAGAATCACCTTCTCTGTCCTCCATGCCTTTCATTTTACATTGTTAGTAACTCCAAGAAAATGTTCAGAGCCAATACAGAAAGAGGAATGGCACACAAGAGTTTATAGTAACTTTTTACAGACAGTGATGCATGTAACAGCAGTTTCTCCAAGAGTAAAGCGGGAATCTGTTGGTTGTAAATCAGACGAGATACACAGAAAACAGAAAAGATAGTCACTTCTTGTCAGATTCTCTCCCTCCCACTCCCAATAAAGTGCATTTTGAATACCTTGAAGAGTCAGAGGAACAGAAAAGAAGAGCTCTACAAGACACAATCTAGCTCAATAACAATCTAAGATATCTTCTCTGACTGGTCTGGTGAAAGCCACGTAACTATCACTTCAAAGTTAATTGTTCCTCCATATTTTAGGAGGAAACTTCCTCACACTAAGCCCAGCCATTAGAAACAAGAAACCCTGACAACAGTCCAATTCTTGATTCTTCTCAAACAGGGAAAGAAAACTGAAAATTTTACTTTTTTGTTGAAAAAGACTATCACTAAAATACTGAGGCTATCTGGAGGCTACAAAGCACTTGCACACAGCTCTGCTACTGCTATCACCAGGCATTACCTACAAGTGATTTCAGAACAGCATAGAACACTGCCACTACAGAGAGCAATCCTACTTCCCTTAAGGCATCCACAGGGTTGCCAAAGAGTTCACCATGAACCCAAAAGCCTTCTTCTTTTCTATCTCTGCTCACAATGCAGCAAAAACTGCTTCACTTCACAGCACATCCACATCTGTCAGCATGAGTGAACGTTCAGTAAAACCAATCCAGACAACACAATTTAGAAACTTATTCGCAGAAACTCTTCAAAAAATGAAGAGGAATTAGCCATAAATGTGAATTAAAAATTACCAGATGCCCTACACTCTATAACTGCTGAGGACAATGTAAGAAGGCAGACAAAGCAATAACAGTCAACATAAATGGGAAGGAAAAAGGATTGCAGGTAAAAGACTCAAAACTATGCTTATGACAGCATGGTGCCAGAGCAAATATTTTATGAGAAGGCTACTGACTAGCAAGATCAATCTAAGTAGTTTTATGAAATCACAGCTCTTGCTAGGATTGATTTTATATGCAGCCCTGCCGTACCTGAAATAAACTACCATTGAGGCTGCTAGCTATTTATAACAACTGAGTAGAGTGCTTATTGCTTCTCTTCAGCTTCATGTGTTATTACAGGTATCTCTCCTAATGTCACTGTAACTTTCAGTCAGAAGAGGCAGTTCAAATACCATGTAAAGTATGAGATTTAAGGAAGCTTCAAGTGTGCTGTTGAATGCTGAAAAAAGCAAGTTAGGCAGCACATAGGACCAGCAGAGTCCAAAGTGTAATGGGAAACTGCAAACACTGACATCTCAGCTTTGAAAGACACCAGCTTGAACACCTAGCAAACAGCACAAAATGCCCCAGCCATTGCAAAGACAGGGTAAGTGCTGTAAAAGCAAGTTCTTTCCTCATTTTAAGAAAGAAACACCTCAGAGGGCCCTTCAGAAACATGTTTTGCTGACCCTTAAACCGTACCTTGCAGTAATCAGGCTAAGGAAAGATAAACAAAGAGCTCTTCCACAATCAGCTAATTGCAGTATGAAGCTATCACCAAACACAGTAAAACAACAGCATGTTGCTAACAAACAAGTCATGCTTCCTAAATCAAATGTCAACCAAAGAGGCCTATAGCCATTTATAAAGAACAAGCTTCCTTTGAAAGAAAAGCAGAAATTTGCCCATTTAGGGTGCAAAGAGAAAAGTAGAATTGTTTTTTCTCAGCAATGTATGACTGTTGAATCTACTAAAGGCAGAGCTGACACTGTAATGGCTAGAAGGAACAGAATGGCTCTTGTGCTCTTTAATGTGATACATTAATGCACTTTACTACCTGGAAACAAAATTGCTTTCTTAGCGATCAGAACACTGCATTCTTTTATGCTAAGTCACATACAGATCAAAAATGAAAAATAAGATACGGGTTCTGTGCAGGTTTTATAGATTTGTCACAGCTGTACAGCAAATTCTCAGGTAATATGAATACAAAATGAGAAACAGCAGGAAAAAGAGCAGCAGTGTACAGTCCTGGAGCAACATCATCAGTTAACTGCAGTTCCCGAGGTGGAAGCAAAGGAGTTATTAAATCCTCTTGCAGATTTCTGACTGAAGTATGGAACCACTGCTCTTTGCATCTTGCCAGCTGCATTATTACCTTCTAACCATGAAACAACAAGCATTCTGGGTACAGCTGCTGTGTTTGGTACTTACATTCATGCTGCTCATAGGGCGGATATGAAAGTCTTACAGAGATCAGGATAAAGAAGATAAACAGAGGCCAGGCAACTTCAATCAGCAGCTGGAACTGGAAACAATAAAGACAAAGTATTAAGACATTATATTCAAAATAAAGGTCAGAATAGAAGTTCTAGGACAATCCACTTGTAAGCCAGAACAGTTTTGTAAGCACTGTCTCTGCTGGTTAGAACTGTCTTTGCTTTGCCTATGCATTCCAGGATCAAGAAGTTTGTTCCTCCAGCTTCAGAGGATAATCTGCAAAGAATTAGTTTTTTCTCATTAACATGTGCCACTTATTCAACTAAAATGGATGTGCTAAAGGGCTATTTTTGGCTTCTTTTTATAGTTTTCTGTCCCCTTACTGAAAGAAACCTCCCAATCAATCTTTCTAGCAATAAGCTGAATTTTTTATCCCATTTTTTCAAGTAGTGGGGTACATGTATCCCATTCTCACAGTAGACCATTAAGCGTCTACCCTAACACATCAGACATGGAAACTGTGCTGATACATGCTATGCCAACTCTTTCAGTGGTGCAGAAATATATTGGTATCTAGAAAGCAGAGCTACTAAGATTAGGCTCATATCTAGTTTCTGTTCTAACGTATATTTTTTCCTGAAGGTAGGCAGCACCCACTGGTGCAGGTCATCTACAGAAAGGCAGTGAGTATCAGGTAAATAAAGAAAGAACTCTGTTATTTAGAGGGATGAGACAAGAAGAAAAACAGCGTGCTATTAAATACACAGCATTTCTTAGACAGAGAATTGAAGTGCAGAAAAATTCACTGAGATGTGTCACATCCCACAGAAGCACGTGGGAAAAGCAGCTCTCCAGCCGAGAGCTTCTGAGACACAAGCGAAGCTTCCCAGACTTGAGCTTCACTAGCCACACCCCTACTTTCCCACTCCAGAAAGACTGCCCAAACATTTATTTTCAGTGAGCTATGAGACAAGGAAAACCTGAAAGCTTTTTATGCTGCTACTTCATATTTTTCATCCATTAGGAGCAAGAGAACAGAGTGTTTCCCTGGTCAAGTGAAGAAAAATCTTTTCCACTTCTTTCCTGAAAAACTCAGTCTTTTCTAACAAGAGGTCTACATCATTCTCCTTAAAATCCAAAGTGTAAGACCTGCAACCCAGTGGGAGACAGAATCCCCACCCACAAACATGTTTTTCCATGTTCCATCCTTAACAGCTAAAATTGGACTCTTAAGACTCAGCACAAGGCACTCCATGCAAACTTTGAGGTCAGAGACTTCTAGGTGACTATGGTACCTCAACATGAGCTCACACTGTAAAAATAGGGCATTAAAACAAAGGTCACTTGATCCAGCAGAGGAAATGATGCAGGATGGCTTTTCCCAGATACCCTTAATAGCTGACATTAAACATCCAATAGGAGCTCTATCTAAAAGGCATAAAAATTGAGCATCAGTCTCCCAGGCACTCCTGGTAACAGTGCCAGTCTCTGCAAGATAATTTTGGGATATCGTTACCCATTGGATCCTGAGATTAGCTCAGCTGGTTAGAACCAGCTATGGTGCTAATAACACCAGGGTTGCTGACTCAATCCCTGTATGGGCCATTCACTTAGGAGTTGGGCTTGATGATCCTTATGGATCCCTTCCAACTCAGAATATTCTGTCATCTGTTATTTTCATGCCCACACTGTACAATTACCGGGTAAGAAACTCCACTGAGACCACACTAACAAAGGTGCCCGGAAGATGCCTCATATCTTTGGTCTCTTACTACAACAAACAATGTAGTGGCAGCACACACTCAGCCATTAACATTCACAGCCTGTTTCCTTCTGCATTAAACAGTGCTCTGGCTCCCAGAGATCAAAGATGGCTCCCAGAGATCAAAGATGCTCAGAGCGAGGACACTGACAACTTGTCTACTCCTTCTGTTTTCAGGATACTCTTATAGCGGCTGCCAGGATAACACAGCAGGACTTTTCCTCCTCTTCACAGAAAAGTGGCTATGAAACCAAGACAAGTCCATTCCCTCTTCCAGCATCAATGGTCATGCTCTTGCACATGTCACAGCCCTCTGCCACTGTGGCTGTAGGCAAGCAGCATGTACCCCAAGCAACTGCTGCTACACTGTTTGGGGAAGAGCACTGTCAGCTAGGCTTGTGGAGGCTTCCTGGGGGGACCGGTGTGGACAGATGGCCTCTCACAGCCCTGCAACTGCTACAGAACCAATGAGAAAATGCTGCCCTTGAGCTCAAGCCCTGGCTTGCTCACAGAAATATCAGCCCCAGCCATATGACACTGGGGGGGAGAGCAGTGCCCAAGCGGCCCTGTTGCTGAAGGGGGAACTGGCCACTTGCACACACAGCTCCTCTTCTGCACACCCAGTTACCGGTAACTACACTGTCATTAAGGTAAACACATGTGGGCTACATGCACAACACACCTAACTTGGCAGATTGACAAGCTCAGGGAGGACAGAGAAAGGAGGGAGGCAGCTCATACTGACCAAACTGCACCTTTACAGCTGAAGGCAGGTACCATAGCAGGCAGCAAAATGCTGCAAGTGAGACAGCTGGCAACTGCTGCACCAGCGGCTCACACAGGGACAAGATCAAAGGGTCAGCAGCATGTCTGCAGAGACTCCTCAGCAAGCCTCTTGTGCTGCTCAACAAAAACTGAGTTACCTTCCTTTGCTCCTAAAGGCCAGCAGGTTCCCTCCCCTGCCATGACAGCACTTTTCATCCACTGCAGCCTTTCCAGACAAGGACACAAAGATACTAAAAAGGGAACACTTCTCACTGAGCTTCATTTTAAGTGGATACTGAAAGATCAAGTCTTCTCAGCCACTTTTCTGCTGCAACTACTAGACCAGCCTGGTAAATAATGAAATTAATCTTCAAGCACCCAACCCCTCAGCTATCCCTGCTCCACCTGGAGTTGAAGTAGGAACATCCCGTTTGCACACAGCAGGTGAGTTCAGCTAGGAACAAATTTGTCCTAATTTTACCAAGGTTAATACCTAAAGCATGCCAAATTTATACCAGTTGCATGATGCAGGATGCCATTAAACACTGAGCTCTACATTGTGTCAACAGGAAATCTATTGAGCAAGACTATCACCCCATCCCACTGTCAACTCCCCTCCACACCTTTATGATCCAGTTTCAGTGCAGGGAGCTACCAGCAGCTGACCAGTCTCTCCATGCAACTTTGAGGTGTCTCCTCATTTGCAAGAAAGCAGGGAGAGAAATGTTTTTACACAGTGACCCCTGAACATGATTTTTCTTTCCTCTCTCCCCATGTGAGCTCTTTCCCCCCACTCCGGTGCTGTTGGAAGTTATCCAGTACAAAGTAACACTTGAACTGCACACGTCAGGGCGAGCTTTGAACCCAGCTTTCGCAATTCAGCCCAAACTCACAGCAGCCAACAAGGGGGTTCAGTGGGAAGCCAAGGCTAGCCCACACTTCTCGTGAGAAGAAGGGTAAGGATCAAACTATTTCTAGGCTACACCTTCAGTAAGTACAAATGGGAGAGAGCCTTCATCACCACAACCCAACTCAAGGACAATGATCTCCTACCAGGAAAGCAAAGAGATGAAAAACTGTGCAGCCATGATAACAGCATGGTGAAAAGAGATGTTCTGCTCCTTCTCTGCCATTTCCTGTTAAGTGGCCTTCCCCTCCTGACATCTTCAGGTAAAGCCCAAATGAGAACTGTTAATGAGAAAACCCCTACACAATTGAGGAGCCCCACAAAAACAAGCCGTGTCTCAGGCTTTCATTATTAACTGACTAACAGTCAGTGGGGAATAGAGATTCTGAGCAGTTTCATGCCCTCTGGGGTACTTGATGGGAAACCGGTACAGAAACCGCCAGAAGGCGCCAAGAAATAGCTGAGCAGATCCAAAAGGGTTAGCCTGCTGCATTTCTCTGGCACCACCGAAGGATATAATGCACCCCTGCTGCCCAGTCACAGCCCTGCGCCCAGCACAGCTACCTTGACATGACACAAGGTCTGCTAAACTCAGACCTCTTCACACCTGATGCAGTACTAGGGTTGTTTGGCCTGGAGAAACAGAGGCTCAGGGGAGACCTTATCCACTCTCTAAAACTACCTGAAAGGAGGTTGTAGGAAGAGGGAGGTTGTTCTCTTCTCCCAGGAAACAGTGACAGGACCAGAGGACATAGCCTCTAGCTGTGTCAGGGGTCAGGTCGGACATCAGGAACAGTTTTTTCACTGCAAGGGTGGTCAGGCATTGGAACAGGCTGCCCAGGGAGTAGGTGGAGCTGCTGTCCCTGGAAGTGTTCAAAAAAATGACTGGATATGGCACTTAGTGCTACAGTTTAGTTGGTGTGGTGGTGTTTGGACAAAGGCTGGATTTGATGATCTTGGAGGTCTTTTCCAACCACAATGACTATGATTCTATTATTTTCAGAAGATCCTACTGAAGAAAACCAAGCTATCATCCTCAGCATAAAATTCAGCTGCTCTGAAACACCCTCCTGGTTTACTCAGTTTAACATCACTCCAGAAAATCCTACAACATCCTAGAAATGCCCTACTTTCTAAAGGCAGTTTGGTAGTAGGCAAAAGTTAGACCTCTAGTAGCAAGGTAGGAAGAGTGCTTTTAGCTCTTAGAGCCTAGGTTACATGGGCAATAGCTGAGAAGAGACAATCTTAAGGAGCCACAGCCAGTCTTGAGACTACTTCCCCAGCTTCATTTGTAACATTTTTCTAAACCATAAGTCTGTTCACAAGGCCAGGATGTGACCCATACATCCAGAGAGCAGACAGCCTCACTCCTTGCAGTTGACACAGTCCATGACCTCTCTGGTGGGCAGTCCATGAGATCAAGACTCGTGAAAGGCAAAAACACACAAAACAAAAACTTTGTCATCACTGGCAGTTCTATAACCACAGATGTATACAGGAAAAGTCAAAGAGGCCATAAGCCCCCTTTGCCTGTTTTATTTAAGAATGGACTAATTCCAGTTCTGAATTCACTGGACCCAAGTCTTATAAAAACAAGCCTCAGACACCTGAGTGAATACTTCAGGGACTGTCACCATTACCAGTGGTGAATATGACAGCCTCCCCTCCCTCGTGACACTGAGTTACTAAAACAACACAACCCAACTGGCTGGCAGGCATCCTGACATTTGCAGGGTTCAAAAACCTTATCAGAGACCACTTTCCACTCACCACTTCAGTAACCCGTGTTCCATTCACATTCCCTACTGATACCTCCTCAAGGTCAGATCTAGCAGGCCAGATCCTCTGAACAAGCCTGTTGCACAAATCATGGCCTTGTCCAACACAGGTATTTCCTAAATCTCTAGAGGTCCAATACCATCTTTTCTCAGGCTTTTAGCTGTTTTCAAGAGTTATAGCATCCTATGAGGTGTCACTAAGCTAAAGGCAAAAGAATTTTAAGAACACCACATTGGATCCACACTCTTGTGTCCTTGTTATCACAAGGAGAAACTCTTCTTACATACTGTGTATTCTTAACAGGTAAATTTCCACACTGTTAACATATGGTGAGGACAGCATTTTAGCCACTCAGAAGACACCTTGGCAGGAAAACATCAGTTGCCTGGGTTTATCCTCATGCCGATACAGGAACATGCTTCCTGCCATCCATTTAATCTATAGCTTCTGCTGTAAAGTTACATAGCAGGTTTGGGATTCTCTCAATGATTTAAGTGACTGGAGATGTCTGCTATTGCCTCTGCCACTTCTGCCATTAGGAAATGGCAGGATTTTGTTGCTGTTGTTGCAACTTGCAGCATTCAAAAGCTTTTAGACTCACGGGCACATCCCTGCAGCCTGGCAATGCCTCACCCACAGAGTGGAGCAGGTCACAGTACAGGTTTTCATTTCACATCTTCCTTGCAGCACAGAGCAGTCATGCACCCTCCTCTCTGCCTGATCTGACATCAGTGTTTCAGTACTCCAACACTCTCACACTGGAATTCAGGACAGAAGTCTTGAGTGCCTTCAAGCCCTCTGGTTTCTGTCCACCCACCACTCTCTCCAATTTGAACAGGTTTTTCAAAGCCAGACCAGTTGCTCAGCCAGGAATCACTAGAGGAGGAACACTAAGTAAGATAGAGGATGTTTCCCTGTTGTTCTCGAAAAGTAAGCTACAAGACTACAACTTAAGATCCCAGAACACCCTTGGGCTAATACTTACAGTCTGTCTTCTTCTGTAGGTAAAGTTCTTCCATAGCAGCAACCCCAGCTGCGTCCAGAAAGCCATCTTCCTTCAGCAAAGCCTAGAAGCTCTCTTTGTGTAGCAGCAGCAGTACACAGTACAGATGTTGTGGCTAGGCATCAACTAGTGAAAGAAAAGAAAAACAAGAAAAAAGTTGGAAGGGAAAAGTTGTGTCATTCAAAACAGAAAAGGCAACAAGATAGGGAAAGACAAGAGGCTGCACTCTGTGACCTTGCAGCCCCCCCATGGAACACCCCACCATCTTCTTTCTTAGCCCATGGACTCCAGCCAAGTCTCATGGGTCTCAGTAAACTCAGATTCAGCTCACTGTTTCTTACCTCAAAGCTCCAAAGCACAAAATGAGGTTTGCAATACAACACTACTTTCTGCCCCAGAAATTCCAAGAGCAAGGATAGCCCCAAATGAGAAAAAATAACAAGCTTCGAAAAATGATTTAAAGACCCCTCTGAATAAGACTGAACCGTAAAATTCAATCCTTTTCCTTAAAGCCTCTTTCCATATTTACTTTTATAATGGTGAAAAGCCAGCTGCCAAATTAGGAAAGCCTTTGTTCGGAAGTCCAGTCAACACCACCACTCGGAAGAGAAAGTGCTGCGCATTTAACAGGCAAGGGAGAAATGTCCATTCCCTTGAAGGTAAGTGACTAAGAAGGACCCTACAGTTGTTCAAATTTAGATGAAGTACCTGGAAAATTGTTATTTAGTCAGTGCTCAGGTCTTGCAACCACCTGGCCTCCAACACTGTTGTGAATTAGGTGCACTGAGTGTGCGTCTCACTACAGTATGAGAGCTTAAAGGATTAAAAAATACATTAATCTCTTTGGTGGCGATTAATAAGAGCATAGTATAGGATTGGTACACATAGTCTTCCAGCACAGCTCAATCTTTAAGCTCTAGGATGAGCTTACACTACATTAGTTAAATTTAATTTTCCAGAATTAATTCAGCATATCTTAATTTACTTCTGAGTTTTAAGGCCACTTCAAATTAAGAGCAGTTTAAATCCTGAATAAGTGTCCACACAGGAACTTAGTTAATCCACATTAAATTGATTCTGATTTATGTACTTGAATACACTCTGTTAGCAGAATCAGCATTAAGAAGACAACTAGCAGTTGATTCAAACACACACCAAGAGAACCACTCTTTCCAACACCTGTTAAACTGGGAACACACACGCTTTTGATTCTGGTGTCCCACATAACAGTACCCTAGCCCTATGATTAAGAGTTGCATGTCTGATTGCAAACTGCATTGAAAAGATTCCAAAAAATCCACAAACATGCTAGGAACATAAGACTTCCTCAGGAAATGCTCTGACCAGTCCTACACCGGAGTAAGACTAATGAAAAATTCTGGATGTGAGCTTTGAGATGATGAACAATTGTGGTCTTCAAGTCTCACCAAAAGTAAATTCCATTATTGCAATGACTTGCAGATTAAAAACTTGTCTCTTAATAATATAGATCTGTTTTACAAAAAAAAATCTCCAACATGACTAACAAAAATAAAGCTGTTACACTGAGTTCTGTAGATGATTACACTGTAGTATTACAATAGGACAACAGTGCTCCTTAATGCCAGTACAGAGAACCAAAGAGCAGTAATAGATGCCCACGAAACCTTACAAACTGACCCTCATACCAGCACATGGGCAGCAGAGCATACAGTCAGTGTGGGCTCATTAACTTCTGCCAGATGCTGCTCTAACTCACTGACAGGACCTCCACAGATTCTCCTTCTCAGAGGAACGCCCAACTCGTCTGACAGGAGAGCCATCCTTCCCTGCCCAGTGCATCCTACTGGCTGGAGCACCCTGACACTCACACATTCCAGATGCATGCACATCTGGCTGGTAGACTGAATTCCCAGTTGTACTTAGAGCAAGGCAGTTGACAGGCTATTGGCATATCCACAGTAGGGAAAAAACCTGCCCTTTGTGGGGAATGTCAGAGGACAAATCCTGGCTAATGACTGCATCCACGCTCATGGACCCAAAGCACCCCACTGCTTACAGGCTTGGATATGGGAGGGGATGGGCTTTGAAACACTTCCATTGCATGTCAATGTTACATACCTAAAGCTGCAATCAACCTAGCAACAAAACTAGGTAGGGAATATTGTTACGTCTCCTTTGTACTACCTCCGCTGTGAAGTTTCTGCTTAGGATTTGGGAGATTTGGCAACACTTTTATTCACTCTGAAGAGAGTTACTACTTAATAGTACACAGGCACTCAGTGACCACAATTGTGTTACAAAAATCTTTTGACGAACACTAAGAGAATTGCTCTTTTCAAGCATTTTTCCACAAGGATACTGGTACTGCTCTGTAGGTCACAGACCTCCATTTGATTTGTCGCGCTGTCCACCATGCCACAAACCGGAAAATTTTCTGCCTAAGTCTAATCCTGCAGTCACTGTACAAGTTTGGCATACAGAAGTAGCGGACTGGAAGGGACTGTATAGCCTTCTACAGTCACTGGTAGTTATGCAACAGGTGGTTTGTATCTTCAGACGGGTGTTCAGAGTACCCACTCCACACCTCATGCTCAGGCCCCCAATACTGTTAGCTTTCCAAAAAACTGATTTCCAGTGCTTTCCAGCAATTAAAGCCAAACACCAAAATCTGTATGAATAAAGTGCCACAGGAAGAGTACAAAAAGGATCCCATGGAGAGTTGAAGAGACTTTTGGTGTTCTCATCAATGGAATTAGACCCTACTCCTGCACCTTAATACCCTGCACAGATGCAAAACAGAAGTCCAAGCAGTTTGTGGAATGAGCAAATCAAAGGGTAGCTGGTTTAACGCACATCAGTGTAAATTCAGACACTGATCCCTCGCAACTGCAGTCAGTTCCCAGGATACAGAACATGGAAATACTGCTTTATAGAAGTTGTAACATTCACATCACATTAGCAAACTGTAGTGAGCTAAGGGCACATATTTTATCATTTAACTCATCTCAGCTGACCAGCAGAAGCATGCACAGCCAGGAAGACTCAGCTGTGCCATCTGCTTGCACTTTAGCTCTCTGGAGTTTAGCTAACCTTTACTGAAAATAAAGCAAATTATCTGGCCTGTTCTGCCTGAACAAAAGTTTCAAAATACATAAAAATACTAACTTTTAAGGACTACCCAAATGCAGGCATACCAGCTAAGTCCCTGCATCAAAGTAGGGCATGGAGCCTAACAGGGGACTAATCCCCAAGAGCACAACACCTGAGCCTGAAGTGTATCCAGTTCTTCCAGCCATGCTGGGTGACAGCTGCAATGACACTGTATGCCCCAGTATCTGTTACAGACTGTGGAACAGGTTTGTTAGTAGTCACCTCTGATTTTCATCCACAGAGGCTGACATATTTGGTTTGCTGCTGACACAAGTTAACTTGAATGACTTGAATTCACTTGAATTACTAATCCATCAGAAAGCACTTAGCAAACTAATATCAGAGGAAAACAGCTTAGCATCCTTTCAGATGTTCTTCCAGCTCACAATAGGCAAGAACTGTAAGCCAGAGATGCAGAAAACTGATCAACCCAACACTTCCAGCTCAGAGTTGAAGTCCCACTGTATCACCACTTCGGACCAGTCTGGTAAGTTCAACATAGCTGGGAAATACAACCTGACATTTAGTACTGCTGTGCCAAAACTCTGTTAAGTTTCCAATGCAGGCTTTTACGTCTCACCTGTGTAAAACTGAGCCAAGAGCAGGTATCAGTGATCACTCCTGACACTCACCCAGAACTCCCTGAAGCAGTAATACTGCTTTCTGTCTAGAGTAAGAAAAGCTTCAGGAATTCATCCCCACAGCATTCGTTTTCCTGTGATATAAAGTACCACAGTACAACTCCCACATGCACAATTAAAGCACAGATTCCACGCACTTGTCCCATGGTCTGCCTTTGCAGAAGACTCCTTGCACACGACATTTCGCCCTGCTGCAGAAATCCTGCACAGCCTCCCGACCAATAGGGCTGCAATTTCATCTCATTTTCTGCAATTCAGAAAATTACTCAAGAGAAAGTTAGGCTACAGGGCAACCTCTGAAAATGATGACAATGAAACACATACTTTGGCCAGCCCTTTCTTTCTAGGAGGGTGTTAGACGCTATTTCAAACTAGAACGGCTGTTGAAAAGTCCATTAGCTGGTATACCAACAGTCTCCCGACCTAATCCCTGTTAAATAAATGTATTTTTACAGCTGTAGATTTAGAGAATAAAAAGCTCAAGTGGCATAAAATCCATTCCCCACCCCCTCACCTGGTGTCTGTACTAAGTAAACATAAAATAGCCTTCAAAAGCAGCTTTCTGCAAACAATGCAGCTGTTTGCTTTTTTTGGGAGGCAAAAAAACCTTTCCCCTAGAGAAGAAAAAATTAAATCACTATTTCAAGAGGGAACAAAGTGAACTTACCAAACCTTACGAAACTGGAACACTTCAGGGCTATGGCAAGACACTATAGGCAATTTAAACTAAGTCCTTGTCAGCAGAGCTAAAAAAGCTTTCACCAGTTGATGGAAGGCTCAGTGGCCTTCATGAAATAAGCTAGCAGCCTCCGTCCTCTCAGTCAGATTTTCCTTATCACGCAAGTTACCGCCACTGGCAACTCTCCACAGATCAAGTGGCGATGGAGAGCACCAATCTAACAGCTACATGTTATGAGCTACAAGAGCCAGGACTCTCCTTTCTCACAAGCAGACATGATCTAGCACTTCATGCTTCCTGCCCTAGACAAAAAATTTGTACATCTGCTTAACTCCAATAGATCTTGTCTACACAAGTATCAAGTCAAATGAGACTCATTTTGGAAGAAAATGAGCAACTAAAGCATAAACATCAGATTTCAGCAGAAATATAGTCGTCTTTATGAACACTGATAATATCTTGACATTTAACTTGTGTTAGGTAGTGTCAAGCTGCATGTTGTGAAGGAAACAATACCATGAGCCGTGTGAATTCTGCAAAGCCCAGATCTAGAGTCCCCCAGCGATAGGTATGCCATCAGTGGAAAGCAGATCCCTCTAACAATTGTGCATATGAAGGCAGGACAGAAGTGCCTGACTCATGAACTGACATTCTGAGCCACACAAGACAAACCACCAGAGGACTAGTGGCCTGGATGGGCATTAGTGTAACAGAGGTACAGACTAAGTCTAAAGTTGAGAACTAAATCCCCATCTCCTAAATCAAGGTCTAGTGCCTTGGCCACTTCTCTGCCAAACTCCAAGATTTCCTTTCTTCCAGCAGAGCAGCTGTAACCAGAACAAAAAAACAGTATTGATGCCAACTATGTTAAGATTAGGATAGATAAAGAGCAGCTTTGGGCAAACACAAGCAATTTTTTTGTTCTGCTGCTAGAGATCTAATTGGACATAAAACCTCCAGCAGAAACAGGCAGTGCATAAAGAACCAAAAGTAATGTCCATTCTGTGACAAAGTCACACTGAGCTTTCAAAACCCAAAGGAACAAATCTGACATTCCCACCTCTAAAACTTTCAAGCAGTCAAAAGACTCATGACATCTGCTGGAGCTCTAGGAAAGAGGGGAAACTGCCACCCGAACAATGACAATTCCATATAAATAACAGTACTGAACTTTTGAAGTAATCTTTTAACCCAAAGAGCCTGAAATAGGTTACAAGAAGGTGCCATAAAAAGCATTAACAGCACAGAGTTCAGGCAACTCACCTAAGGCCACAAGCAAGCAAAAGCAGAGATTAGAATGAAACCATCAGATCCCACACGTCTATCTCCTGGCTTAAGCCCTGCTAGAGTCTGTAGCAGTCACAACCAGTGCAGGATCAGCAGTGGAGGTGTGAGCTTTGGACCTACCAGCTCCTGCCTGGGACACAGGATCGTTATCAGTGGAGGCGCACAGACGCTAATAGCTGGTCTTTCATAACCTCCCCACAGAGGACATTTCTCTTCCTTTTAGCCAAACGAATACAGGACACAAAGTTTCTTATTCCTTCTCAAGAGTCCTTCAGTGAGAAGTGCTTTCCTCTTCAAAATCACCCAGGTCATGTCACAGAGTTTACGTCGACTCCTTGTTCCTAGCAATGTGACTGGAGAGCTTCTGGGTCAGAGGCAGGAATTTGATTAGGGTGACAAACAATATTTTACTGGCAGTTATTGGAAAGATCCTCCTACTGGTTTACTTCCCACACTGAGTACCTGGCCTAGAGTTAGGCAGTAAACAGGTTCTGGTCTTGTTCTCCAGTGTTTACTAATACTGAAGACAACTAGTACATGGCTTTCAACACAGCCATGCAGTTTAACTCATTGTTCCTCCTTGAGGAGCATGTAAAACTTGGTAAAAACCACCATTTAAAGGATAATACCAGAATATCAGGAAGCTGAGGAAACAGTCTCATGGAATACCTCTAGCAACCTGCCACCTCCGGTCCAAGACACGCAGCCTCTCACTCATCCACAGGACCCTTAAGGCAGCATGCACACAGCTACAAAACACAGAATAAATTATTTCACATTATTTTGTAAGGGGGCTCCAACTTCACAGAAGACTAGAGACAACCAATGGAAAGGGACTCCTTTCAGCACAGGCCAACAATAAAATACTTATTCACAACCTGCTCAAACTGCTGCTATGAAAACAACTAGACAGAACCCAAGCCAAATACTAGGTTCTGCTTGCTGCACTACGCACTACACAGAGAAGCAAGCCTGGATCTTGCTCTGACAACACTCAGGCTTAACATGTCATGTTAGGAGTGGAAATCTGGCTTCCCAACTCTTTAGGCAAAATGGCAAGGGGCATCTAAAGTTATTTAGTCTTGGCATGAGAACTGAGCAAATGGATATTTCATAAGTCAGAATATTATGTGCAGAGCTCTTCTGAATGCTCCACTGTGAACAGATGAGCAGATCATTTTGAAAGACCCAGCCCAGAATTAACACCATGAGCACTGACATTCCTGGCCCTAAACTCGTCAGAGTGTCTAACTTGCTTCTCCCGTCAAAGCCAAACTCCTAGGATGTATTTCTCAGATGCTGGTGGGCCTACCCTTACCAAGCAGAAATAAACCACATGTGATAGTTCCTCACAGAGGAAAGCACTAGCTTACAAACTACTCCATAATAAAGACTGGACTACATTTTTCAGAGTCCTCAGTGCCTCCTTTTAACATTTACACAGACACACATTTTCAAAAATGGCTGCTGCTTTACAACCTTCCCTTGTGATACAACGTGCCAAGTAATTTTGAAAAACCTGTCACAAGTCAGCAATATCTGCCTACCAGAACGACCACAACAACTGTCTGTCATGACTTTAGCGTGCTTACATGGCTCATTGATGAAAACAAGCACAACTCCAATGCAATGCAAGATGTCAAGTTTGCATGCACCATAGCTGGACTGACCCAAAAGAATGCACATGCAAGGGTCTGTGGCATGCACTTAGGCAAGAAGATTGCTTAAGTGTCAAGTTTAATACGCAAGATGAAATGCAGTAATCTATTTTACAAAAAAAATAGCTTCCACTAGAAGGTTGTGAAATACATGAAGCATTTCAACTTTCAACATTACACTGTGTCCCCTACTTTCCCTATGGAAGAAAAAAAAAAAGGCAAAAATCTAGTCCATTCTTCAGCAAAAACAAACATAAAATGTGATTTGCTTTATCACGGCCAATGTCCAAAAATCCATAGTCCATATTAGCAGATTTTGGTTTTTTGGCTCTCATAGAATGGCTCTTTTCTAGAGGAATGTAGAAATAATAGAACATCCTGCTAAAATAATAATTGCGACATCTCAGCTCAATTCATGCCATTAAGCTTTGATCTCTGAGCGAGTATAGTATTGTCAGCACACAGTCTGCAAAAAGCTGTGCTACACAGCCCCAGTCACTTTTTCCAGCTTTTGACACATCCGGTTTCAGGACAATATATCTGCAACTAGGAAAAAGGGGAAAGAATTTCACATTGCAAAAGGTACCTTTCTGCTTGGCAGCAACCACAACAGGGGGAAGGAAGACACAGCCTCCCAGAAGAAACCCACAAGCTCATACAGCGTTAGGACACAAAACACTTTCAATCACTACCCCTTCCACAGGACATCCTGGTCACTGAATCATTTATACTAATCAGCCAGGTAACTGGTTTTTAAAAGTGCAACACTGACAGGTGCTCCATGATCCTACTGCAGAGCCACTCAAGCATCACTGGCATATTTCTATCTTCTACTGCACAAAGTTATGAAGACTTGTAGCTTTGTCATCACATTCATAATGACTTTTTTGGAAAGGAGTGACTTCTCCTGTATCTTGCTTTTGTAACTTGCTGTTTATCTTGGAACAAGAGGAGGACACCAATGGTGTCCAAAACAAGATTAAACTGCAGTTTGAGATGTATGCCTGCCCTGTAACATCAAGAGAAACTGTAGTGTAATCTTCCTCTTCATCTTTGCCATTTGGGAACACCGTGCCATAAACCAGCGCATGTTTCCAGTAACAGAGCAGAACACAACATGTCTTACACTGTAGAAAATTTCACAGTGCCTTTGAGATTCAGAGACAAAGAATAAGCTGTCTGTTAAGCTTGGTATCTACACAACTGCACTGATATCTGTGGCACAGCTATAAGGAACAGCAAATGAAACAAAAATATCACTGAAATATGCAGAAAACCATCAGCCAAGAAAAAGCCTCTAGCACAATGGAAGGAAATGACACTGACGAAAGAAAGCAACAAACTGGCAAAGTTAGTATTTAGCAGCCATTGTCAGCTTGAGTAGAGGTGGAGTCTGTAAAGCCAACAACAGATACGGCTACAAGACCTCAGCTCCCATGTGGCTACCATCCAACTCTGCTGATACGGAAGATGGTAATACACTAAAGTGATAAAGAGACACCCAAATACTTTCGAAATCAGTGAGTGTCAGCTATGAAGAAGAATGAATTGCTGATCAGTCTTGGCAACCCATAGAGACTTCAATAATCACTTTATCCCTAAAGTTATAACTTCATCTCTAAAGTTATTCACAGAAGAATATGAAAATAGCTGGCACATGGGATAAGGTGGCCTGCATACTTGCTGAGTCAGGTGTGGCACAGGGCAGTTAGCTCGGAGCACTGCCAGAAAGTGTGTGCCAATCTTCCCATTTTGCCTGATCCACAGAGCAAACAGGTGTTACTCACACATTCTACTCTTCAGCTCCAGCTGTACCTCTGCTGTTGCAGCTTCAGTCCTTAGGGTGAGCGTGGCAGTTAAAGCCATGCAAAGCAGGCTAATGTATGCCTAATTCAACATCATATACAGACATATCCAGGAAAGATATTGTTCAAGTATGCCTAATTCAACATCATATACAGACATATCCAGGAAAGATATTGTTCAAGTCCTAAGCTACATCTCACAATGCAGAAGCATTTTCAGGACAGAGCTCCATCAGTTTGCTCCTAAAGCTTCAAGGGACCAAGCACAGAACTGAAGAGCTGTGCTTGACTGAATTTCAGCCAAATGACTTCAAACAGAAAACACTTCAGGCAAGTGCAGAAGTAGCATGAAATGGGAAAAGCAATAAGCTTACAAGAGAGCAAGGTCAGCAAAAAGAAATGTTGCAAGTTTTTTTACGGATATAGGATCCAAAACATACCTTTTTTATGTTAAGTTTAGAATATCCTTAATGGTGCTGAGAAAGTTCCACTGAAGCCAAAGCACACTCCAACAGACAACCCCATTTTGCAGTTATGTCTGGTTTTATATATGAACATAATTGGGAGGATAGATGTAGAGATGTGAATATAAGAAGAGTATGTCACAAGAACAAGGAATGCAGCTCTGGGAGACACAGCTGGCAATCAGGAGAATAAAAAAAGAAATTATCTGGGAAAAATAAAATCTGTAGAAATCTGAAAACAGATGGTGTACAGGTGATTGCATCAGTTTGTTAGAAGAAAGAAGCAAGTCCAGATCTCTCCAAACACAGTAGAAAAACTCCTATTGCTTACTTTAGCATGAATATTTAAATACAGGTTTGAGAGAGATGGAAACAAAGGAGTAAGAACTGCTACTCTGATTTAATAGGGTAAAGAATAATTAAAATATCTAAAATACCTTAAAACAAATAAATTCAATAAAAAGCACTTTTCCCATTGGCAGAACAAAAATACAAATGCAGGATCCACTAATTCAGTTTATTAAATAAGAATACTGCATTCAGAGGAAGAGTAGATTTTGAACTTTGGTTCCTGTACTAGTACCAGAAAGAAATGTCCATGGATCTGCACTCAGAAAAGCTCAGTACTGCTTTATTGTTTGGATGAGGAAAGTTCTGGAGTTTCTTAAAGTTTGGTCCTAACTGTTTTTATTGGCAGTCGTAGCCAAACTCTCGTTGCAGGAGTATAATTAAAATAATAGGAAGAGAAAAAAAGCCACCAATAGATCCCCTGAATATCAATATACTCCTCATGAATACAGCTGTCAGAGAAAAAGAACATTTATGGTAACTTGCTTGTTTCTTTTTAAGGCACAAAAATTCACCTGTAAAAACAGGCATATCTCTAAAAATATTGGACTTAAAACCAGGTTGCTGTCACTAGCAACACAGCCTGAAGTCTTTAAAAAAAGATGTGTTACCTGCTGAATGTGAGAAGAAACATACTTTGACTTCTACCATAAAGAATGTAAACTTTGGTCATGCCATTATTATAACAATGGTGAAAGCAGCTGAGAGGAAACAGTCAAGTCACCACAAGAAGGGCAGACATGTTGATAACCAGGTTTTCCTGGTCCCTAACCTTGCACTTGTTACCTACATCACCAAAACTGCTGCTCCAAGACCTTCCACATGGCCTAATTTTGACCTTTACTAGGCTAACAAGTACTATGCTAATGAATATTAGCTGCATGGCTTGCTTGCTTGCTTGCTCCCAGTAACAACCATTCATTTGGAAACAAGCTAGTGAAACTGCAAACTGTTTCAGAGAGTCAAGCAAGCAGAGCGCTAACAGATTTTGGCCACCTCTGTTTTCCACACAGCCCTGTCTGCTATTTGATAAAAAGGAAACCAGATCCCCAGAATGATCTCTGAACTGTGTGGTAAAAGGCTCTAACTTTGTTCCTTCACAGAGAATAACCTTGCTATCTACCCCAAGTCAGAACAGTCTTGGAAAGGCTCTCTTGCTTTCCTTTTTCTGTCCAACTCCAATTGTTCTCTAACAAAGTCAGCATAACACAAACCAAGCTCACTGCTTTAGACAGAGCTCTGCTAAGCAACACTCCTCCAGAAAAAAAACAGAAGAGAAAAAAGGTCAGCTTGTATGTGGATACTTATACCATTCAAACTGACATCCATTTTTATTATGTATGATCAGGCTTTTTTTGCTAATGACCCAACAAATAAAGATCTGAATGCTCCCATTTTTCCTACAGTGTTAGCCTCTTGTGTCAGGAAAGCTGCATCAACAGTTTTCCATCCTACTCTATGTCTCTCTCAGTCCTTGAAACAAGCAAAAATACTTTTTCTCCCCATCACAAATGCTGAAACAGACAGGACCAGCTTTGCTGCCACCTATTTCAAAGAAAGGGAACAGGGTACTTCAGGTACTCCATTCAGTAGTTTTAGTCATGGTATTTCTTCTGAATTACCTGTACGACTTTCTGCAGTCAATACAAGCAAGACATGTAGCTAGAGAATGAGACATTTTAACTTTTTTTTGTGGTGATCATCTTTTAAACACTATAAACAGAGTCTTGCCATGTTATTTCTTATCTATACTCTTACTATCAGTAACTGCAGATGTGCATGCTCATCAACTACACAAAAAAAAGTTTCAAGCATTCAGAATTCAAATCCTCAGCTGTCATAAATATGAAATAATCTTAGAGAGAGTGAATTTGTGCCATGCCAGACCTGGAGAAAGCAGGCAGAGTCCCCAGCAGCCTCAGATGATCAAGGAAAATACATCTTATGTATAAAATGTGTTTTGCTAAACACAGTAAACCCTGACTCTAGCTCCTCTCACAGGAGTCATCAAGAATAACCAGCCTAAGAGAAACATAACAATGTTTGGTTAACCATAGCCCCTGGACTTATTTCAGGATTTGGTGTGTTGCCCAGCCTAGAAGACCTATATAAACACTGAGGGTGCCTGCTTCAAGGTTACTCAAACAAAGTGGTAATTTGGGTCCCTCTCTGCTCCCTTCTGTCATCATCTTTGTGCCGGCACCAGTGCTCCCAAAGCCATGAGAAGACTCTGAACACAGGATGCTGGGGTGAAAAAACAAAAACAGCAGGCAAAGAGACTTTGCTCTCAATTACTAACCCTGGGTTGGTGAATTCCAGTGCCAGCACAAAGGATGAAACAGACAGGGAGAGAAAAGAACAGGCAGACCAGGGGAAATGAAGCAGGTCCATTACCAGCAACCTTCAATTACTCTGGATTAAAGTTCTAGAGAAACCACACCCTAAGAAATACTGTGCCTGCATAGTGCAATGCACATAAAAAACACTAGCAGAGCTGATCATATTTGGCCACAGACGGATGAGTTCAGTACAAATCCTCCTTCTGCTCTGTCTTTGTGAGTCTAACTCTGCCAAGGTGAACTCACTGGTGAGAGAACAGGCTTGCAGAGATGTAGGCAAGGGAAGGCTTGCCTTCTAAAACATGTGTATTACACTTGATTAACAGGTGAGAATGCTTCAACCCAGAATCTGCATAAGCAAAGTGACAGCAGATCTTCTAAGTCACTAAGGCTTACTCCTGATCCACAGAAGACTAGTTTACCCTCATATAGAGAGGGAGAAGTTCAGCCTAAGGAGTGTTACAGAAAAGGCCGCTCCTGGAAAAAAGGCCAAAATAAGTTTACTGACCTTTTTTTAAGCTAATGGTATTTCATCTTCAGTAGTTCAGCATTTGACCAGGAGTTACTCTTTATATACACAATGATGTTATGTACCAAATCTGGTGCCAGATCAAGTCTCTGATCACACCAATACAGCACTGAGTGATGTCTGGGTTTGAAAAAAATTTAGTATTACAAAAATGTTTGCTAGCAGCTGCATGTGGCACACTGATTTATAAATGTGCCTCAACATCACTGTATGAAGAGATCATTAAGAAACTTCCAACATACCTGCTTGCACTGCTATGCAGCTCTATTCAGAGGAAATTTGGAACTAATATCCAAAAGATTACCATGACTCCTGGAAACCTTACATATAGCTGCACCCAAGGTGTTTATGTCACGTAACTACCATATGGCTACATGCCCTTCAGAAACAACTTATCAGGGGAAAGTTACTGTGAACAGTTTTGGGCTAGCTGCTGGATTCCTACACTCTAATGTCAAAGTACAGCAAATTGAGATCTCCTTCAGCCCAGAGGCCAGCTCGTAACCCCCTCCGAACACCTATAATGGGCATAAAAAACCCATGATTTTTATTACTTAATGCATTAATAATGCATATTATTAAGCATTCCCAACTTACCAGGTTCAACTTAAATTCTACCATGCAAGGCTTGTGTTCCATGCTACCAAACTTATATCCCCATCTTTTTTGTTAAGGGTTGACTTCTAATTTACACCATAATCAGCCCTACCAAATTATGATCATGGGAAACAAGGTGCTTCATGTCATGAGCGAAGGCATCAAACTCCTGCCCATACCAGATATGGACTGTATCACACAACTCTTACATAAATTAAAATTCAAATTCACACAATGAAGACCCACCAACACCATTTTTATCTGTTATATCAGTAAAACACTGCAGAGTCCCAAGTGCTACCCACTTAGCTTCATATCCTACTGTGTCATCACAGAATCACACACTGATTTGAGTGACAGAAAAGTGACAGCACACTTTGCCATTCCCACTTGTTAGGGAATCAAGCTGTGCCACAAGCACCAAGCACAAAAAGCATTTGCACTGTATGTTTACTACCATGACCCCCTTTCAAAACCGAGCAAGACTGCTCCATTACAATAGCCTTTCGACAGCAGGCTTGACCATCTGTTGTTAATGGAACATCCCCAGGACATGGCTGTTCTCTGCAGTAAAACTCATATCCAAAAGTGAAAATAAATTTTAATGCATTAACCCATTACAGTGATTTTCAAAAAAGTTCAACTCATTTAAATTTAATTTAGAAGATGTTTACACCCCTCTGGCTTCAGTGAGGTCTATTCCAACACACTTAAAATCAACTTTGGTCCTTTAAGTATGTTTTTGTACAGACTTTAAAATCTCCAAGGCAAACAGCTTGGGGGAAACGGGACACTTCTGGTTAAAACCAGGCAAAAACAGGGTTTAATACCAACTTTTAATTTAGAATCAGAGTATCATTCCAGGCACGTTTTAAGCATCTGGGCTGCTGTGCAGCTCCAGTCTTTTGTAACAGCCTGATGACAGGTTGCAGCGTAGCACTCCAGACTTCACAACAGTCTGGCACGCAGCAGCATGGTTTGTTGCATGCAACTGAGCCTCCTGCCCATCACAAAGGCAGCCAGATCGATTTTTTATTTTTACACTCCCCCCATCCCAAGGCCCTCCCCTTATCCCACGCCCGCGACTTCACAGGAGTCACGTAGGAGTGAAGGGGACGAAAACCCTCCCGTTATCTTCTAGCACCCACCGGGGCTGGGAGAGGCAGCGGTAAGGTGAGCCACCCTCCGTGAGCGCTGCCAAGTCACAGTCGCCTCGCTCAGGCTAAGCTAAATTAAAATAACAAATTTTTAAAAAATAAGCACACACAACCACGCCCCTCCCACACACACAAACACTCTTAGCGCCTTTCCGATCCCCCGCTACGCCGTAAACCATCCCCCGAGCCGCGCTCCCGCCAGGCTGGGCACAGAGAGAGAGTGGCACCACGCCGGAAGACAAAAACCCCAAAACAGTAAGAAAACAAACAAATTAAAAAACCAAAACAATAACAGAAACACACACACACACACTCATTTGCGTTTTTCCTCTCGCTTTGTGCCGCCTGTTCCAGGCGGAGCGGGGACAAGTGGGAAGCCTCCCCGACAGCTGCCCGCGATGCGTCCCCCCGCCTACCTCCCCGGCCGGCAGCCGCCGTCGGTCCCGAGGGGAGCCGCCGCCGGCTCCGCGCCACGATCCCGTCCGGCTCCGCTCGCGGCCCCGACGCCGGCCCCGCTGCCGCTACCGGGCGCCCCCGCCCGCAGTGCCTCTTATAGGGCGGCGCGGAGCTGCCCCTGGCGGGCCAGCCCGCCCCTTCCACGGCCGGGGCCGCCCCCCACACTGCTTTTCCCCTCCCCCTGGGGTCTTCGCTCTGTCGCCTTTTCTCTTTGCTCTTTCCGTTCTTCTTTTCCCCCCTCTCCTGTCCTCCGCGCCCCTTTTTTTTTTTATTTTCCCTCGGCAGCCGCTGCTGTTGGGGGTGGGGGAGGGTGCGGCGATTTGCATGTGGGAGTGCACCGTGCAGCCAAAAACAAACTGCGGGGATGGGTATGTTTGATCCGGCCTTGCACGGCGGGACGGCATTCTGTGTGCTGCCCTCGGTCGCTGCTTTTTATGAAACTTCGCGCTCCCAGGTGCGTCGAGAAGCATCCCAGCCCCTCGCGTTGCCTCCCGCCCCTACCCCCCGGGCGTCCCTTCCTGGGGACTGTGGGAAGAAAGAGCAGAAACCCGGGCACGGAGTTACCTGCGAGGTGACTGTGCTCCAGCCGCCCACGTCTCGAGGCCTGCACCGCTCCCCGCATCTCCTGAGCTGAGCCGGTACAAACTGGGCGCAGATCCGTCCTCAGCTGTACAGCTGCTGAGGTACTGAGTGTACCAACAGTGTTGGCCTGAAAGAAATCAATCAATAACAGTTTCAACAGGACCAGACGTCCTGTACTCCATGTCACTTGTGGCAATAAAAAGGCAAGGAACTGTGAAATGTAACACTTGGATACATAGCCTCAAATAAGGATGAATTCAGTTGTGTCAGTTTATGGAGAAATTTACAACTAGTCACAAACTTTATGAAAACAAATCTCAATTTATTTTTAATAGTTCACAGCAAGCTGATTTGCTCCAAATACAAAATCCATAAATGGGAGTGTGTTTTATCTACTGGAGAAATGGCCTGGTCCTAGCAATTACTGTCTGATGGCTGAAGGTGTCCTCCCAAGTGGGGTCCTCCCTTAGAAACCACGCATCATGCAAAGCCTTCCAAATTTTTTGCTTGTTACATGTCAGGAGTACTGTGAAATCATGCAGTGCAATTTCTGAAAGTAGAGCAGTGCATTTTCACGGCATAAAATTCTCTATGAATGAAAACAAGTAATGCACGAAAGGCAGGCAACTCTAAATTGTAGTTCCTTCTACAGACATAATGCACTGCCATTTCCCTTCTGCAGTGAAGTAGTTGATGTTATCGTTCATGCTGTTAATGCTTTGCCTTATTGTGAGCAATCTGGATGATACACAGTTATAAAGATAGGGAACCCTATCTTTGAGTTTCCTGGCTTTTATTTCCATGCTCAGACCACCACCATGGTATTGTTTCAAGTGGCACAGAAATACAAACACCTGAAAGCAAATTCCAGAGAGCTCGGGCAGATTGTGATCTAAAATAATGCACTGGAGTATCACAGATAGCAGTGAATATTCAAATTAATAATGCAGACCCTTCCACACAGAATAAAAGATGACACTTTAATTTTCACAGTGATCCTAGCTCCTTCCCTTAGTACCTGTGTTTCAACATCTCACAAACAGGCTAAGAGCTGGACAAAATAAAAAAGCTCCTGATTCTGACCATTCCCCAGTGTAACTGCTACATAATGTCACTGACTTCAACAGATTCATTCTGTTTGTACCTGCGTCTGGTGGTAAAACTGAAGTAAAAACAAGATCTTTATTTAGTGTATAAATGCAGCTGTGTGTTTTTCACCATATGCTAGAGCTTTGCATTTTACACATTTCCAAACAGTCTGGATTGTAATTTTAAATTCTAAAACAAAGAATTTCTGCATGGTCAGTACACAGGGAGAAAGAGCACATTTAGTTTACAATCAACAAAGTGTTATGCCTCATCCCGCATAAAACGGAGTTTGAAAGAGAGGCTATACTGGATGGAATTTTTAAAAGAATTAGTGATCTAACTTCAGTGGAAACAGAGCTATGTCAATACCTAAGTGCTGACAATTGCTCTGTTACTGATGTCTATTTAAACCTAGGTTCCTCTAAGGAAAGTGTGAGCTTTTGCAACATCATCAGAAGGCTGAATTTTTTAAATTCTGGAAATTGGTGCCAACAGTTGAAACATTTGAACAACATTTTCCAACAAGACAGCTAATATATAGCTGTTCATAAGAAGTGGATGGAGCATTTGATTGAGTTTGTTCTGTTAAAATACCTGTAGGATGGTGGGAAATCTTTGTGCTCCACGGGATATAATTTCTTCAGTTTTGCTTCTCCTTGTGGCATGGCAGTGATGTGAGCTCGCTGAGGGACAAGCACTGGCAAATGGTACAAGAAGGATGAGAGGGGAAGGGGGCACAGTTAGATCCAATGAGTAGACTGTACAAACACAAAGATAATAGCCACACTGCAAATAGTTTCTAAGAATAACTATTCTTACATTTGGGTGGTTTGAGATTTCAGGATAGACCCTATGGATTTCTCAAAAACATTTATGCCTCCCAACTCCTTCATGCACAGCAAATATGCTGGCTTATGTGTCCTGTGGAAGGCATGACAGATCTTTGCAGATAAAGCAGTCTCACATGGGACTTCCTGCTTAATTTTATTTATTGATGACTAACACAAAATTTCAGCTACTGATTCAGATACAGAGAGGAAAAAGGCAGACATAAACAAACACTTAGGGAAAGACCTTTCTCCTTCCTTCCCAAGCTCCAGTTAAGCACCTCTCCTACCCCTTCTTTCAATAGCTGTTTCAATCAGTCCCTTTGCCCCAATTCTGTGAGGCACTGGGCAATGTGGACAGTTGGTGTTAGTTTGTAATGGTTCTTTCTGCTCTTCCTCGCTTCTTACTCATTTTCCTCCACTGCTTCTTGCCTTACTATTCCACTGCTTCACAGTGAGTCCTCCATGTGCCAGTTTCCTACAGGGTGTCCCTTCTTTGGCATGGAGTGGCTCCTTCCAAGACTGCCTCCCTTCCTTCCATCTGTCTCCTCCACTTCCTCCATTTCACAGATATCCTCATGTTTTCTCCAGTGTCTCCTGTCCTAGGGGCTGCTCTTTCTAAAATATGTTTGAGCAGAAGTGCCATGTGCTGCTTTCACCTAGCTGAGGTTTTGGCATGCAGTAGGTTGTTTTCATCCCTTTCCAACTGGCTGACAGCAGCCGTAACTGGCACAGGGGAAGGAGTTCATGCCCTCTTCCCTTGCAGCTTCCAATACTAAAGACCTGCCCAATATGCAGTTTACATGACATGCACTTTCAGATAAGACCTGATCCTTTGTCTTTTTCCAAAGGCCAGTCTTCTCCTTCCACCCATTCCCTCGCTACATTGACTTTGAACAAGCAGCCCACAGTAGGGTCCAAGGCTGGGTGGAAGGGAAGGCTACAGACCTACAGAGGGACGGTTAGCTGTACCAGTTACTGAGAGGTCAGAGGACATGTAAATTGCTGGTCATGGAAAAGACATTATGTAGTGGAATGAAGGGGTGGAACTGAAAATAGGAAAACACGCTGTGTTCTCACAGGAGGAAGTGAGGAGGAAGTTGTTTCTTTGTACTTGTAGCTTCTACAAGGCAAAACACACCATTGTTAATTCTATGAGATTGATGTTTCCTAATGTCAGGATACTACAGAATCCTGTGGGCTTAGGCAAGCACACCAAGAAATGTGTTGGTATAAACCAAAGGTATCTATGACATGTTTCAGCAATAAAGAAAGTCACAGTTTAATACACCTTTAGCTGTCAGCTTTTAAGAGATTTCATCTGGAAATCCATGCCCTTTTTAGCCCTAGATGATCTAGTTTGGACTAAATTCAAGCAGGAAAGACAGCAGGTTAGCAATACTTCCATTAAAAAACCCCTACTTTTCAGAGAACTTGGCTCACCTCTTTTTTTACTTGGCATTCTTGTTGCAGAAACGTAGCTTTGAGATTCCTCACTCTTATCTTTGGGATACACACTGAAGATTATTCTGTATTTCAAGCATCTGTTCTGTCTTGGTTTACTTTCCTTTGATTTGAAATACCTGATTCAGAGGATAGTGACAGCTTTTATAAGGTCTTCTTAGAAAAAGCTTCCTAACTTTTAGAAAGAAGCAATTGCATTGTTATTACTTTATAGCAATCTAGGCTCTCACTCAACATCCTAACATGGAAGTGTGAGTCACTCCAGCCTGGTTTGCAGCCCAGTGAGTACAAGTGACTACATCATGCTGTTTACTGCAACCTTCCACACACACTTTTCTTCCCATCCTATTTACAGAAGAAAGTAGGTAATAGAGTTGCTGTTTAGTTACTGCACCTGCAAAGAAACAGAAGGTTTAAATACATCCCCCACTAAGCCTTGCAGTGCGGAAGCTTTGAAGTGCTTATCTGTGCCATGAGAAGAAGTGAATCTGGGAAGTTTCTGCCTTCCAATCAAAGAATATTGCAGGCCTGTCCCAGTGCCTGATGAAGACAAAAGAGCTTGTGCTCATCCTCTCCATCTTTCAGCATAAACATAGTCTTCAAACTGGCAGCAGTCGTTAATAAGGTGGTTCTATGTCCTTTAAATAAAATATACTGTAGCTCAGATATGAGCAAGCTACGGTTTAAGCAGCTATGAGAGACACTTTTTAATGTTATCTTGTGTTTAAGAAGGGTGATTTAAAAGCCATCTCTCATGTGGTTTATTTGCCAGATAACTGACATTGTTTTAAGAAGAAAGACCATCGCTACAAGCATTGCCTTGTAATTTCTCACAAACACTTAACATTAATGTAAGTAAAATTACATCTGAAGTTAGCTGTAGAAACTAGGGTGCTGTGAAGCTCATTGTTAACAAAATTACTATTTTTTAGATGTAAAATACACATGCAGCCAAATACTTAGGTGGTAAAAATTCTTTGACTTTGACAGAAATAAACTGATTTTCCCAACCATGGACCTAACCTATAGTTTGAAGAGCAAGGAAAATATGTAGAGTTGCCAATTAAAATACTGGAAGTTTATATAAGGTAGCAATTTTAATTTGATATGAAGTTTTTTCTTTTCTCAGATTCCCCAGATGTGTACTTTGTAATGGCATGCAGCAGGAATGTTTTTTTAACGTTTCACCCTTCCTCTATGCAATTGTCTATCTTGTAAAAATTAGCCCAAAATAGAAATCCTGCGAAAATATTTCAGTGTGCATTTGTAGTGGGTTGAAAAAAAAAAACCAGCACAGCATTACATGTGTCTTGCCAGACAGGAATACAGGGATAGGCTGGCCTGCATGAGCCAGGGTTTCTGTGCCAGCCATGGAACTGGATGGACAGCTATGCAGAATGTTAAAGTTCAATATGAACTGCTTCAAAAATTCTGCACTTCATCTCCTGTTATAAATGTATAAGCTAATAATATCCCCAGTGCATGGAACAAGGAAGCAAAAATTCATCACAAAACAGAAATGAAGCCTAGTAGATGTAGATCCTGATCAAATGCAAAGAAAGCCCCATAAAAGGATGCAGTATATTTTCATCCAACCTCAGTTTAAGTACTGATGGATGAATCTTCATGGATCAGCCAGGCTATAGACTTCACCAAATTAAGCCCTTGAGATATAAGTTAAAATGGTCAATTACCCAAATTTCCTCGAGGTCAGCCAAATGTCATTCCACATTAGTTGCATTACTTTAGTTTCTTAAACATTTTTTTTTTTTTTTAAAGATCAAAAATTGCCTGTTTAAGATCCTTAATCAATTCTCATGGAACTCAATACAACTTTTTCCTGAATAAGGACTCCTACATTGTGTTTGTACTACAAAAGCTTCAGCCTTTTATATAAACAGTGTATATTTGAGCAGCCCAATTAAGTCAGTGGAGATATGCACCTGGGATTTTGACTGCATGTGCTGGCTATAGATTTAAATGGAGATAAAGTCAGTCCCTGATTAACAAAACTTCTTTCACCCACAGCTTTGGAGCTGCAGACAACAACATTAGTGGCAAAGGGGATAAGTTTTAGGAAGTGATGTTTTTCCTTCACTAGATAATGACATTCCAGAAAGGAAGAAAATGCACCATCATGTGTTCAAAACCAGTCTGTGAACCAGAGGGAAAGACAGGACAGAACTAGCCCGTAAGTGTACTGCTTGCTTCAGCGCCAGCATGACCAGAGGCCGTGGAGGAAAGTGTGCTGTCCCTCGCCTCCAGTCTTAAAAGTGACACTCAGAGCAAGCTATCCTCAGGCCCTGGAAGGTTTTATTTACCTAGCCTCACTGCAATACACAGGTCAGTGAGCCTTGTGGCCTCCACACAAGCTAAGCTATGTTTTCAGGCTCTCCAGCAGCTTCCCCAGCTCACACTGTATCCCTCATGGAGCTGGAAGGGTGCCTCAGTCCTTCTGACAGCATCCCACACAACTGCAGAATGGGTTGGGTTGGAAGGCACCACTGGAGGTCATCTAGTCCACCATCCCTTCCCTCCGCAGGGTCCCCTTGAGCATGTCATTCAGAAATGTCTCCAGATGACTTCTGAATACCTTCACAAAAGGACTCTGCAACCTCTCTGTGCAACCTGTGCCCATGTTTATGAGAAGGGAGGATAAAGTCCTCTTGTCTAGCATAAATTACAGTGCCCTCAAAGGAAGAGTCACCCTTTTTTGCTGTTGTCAAAACCATATCCTCCTCCCATCTCCTGGACTCTACTGAGCTCATGAGTACCCCGCATTACTGAGCTTTTTTGTGTCCATGCTTACAAGCAAGGGACTGCTTTCCAGGAGGAAAGAACCACCTCTTTTACACTTCCTTCTCACAGAGAAAGGACTGAGACCAGGTTTTGCTTCTGTTCTCTTTATACATCTGCAGAAATACATTCAGAAAGTGGCCTTTAGAGGTGTCTCTTCAAATCTTGCCTTTCCACAGACATCAAGAAAAACTCAATGCAGAATGATGCACTTCTATTCCAACTCAAATCTTTCCAGAGCTGCTTAGAACTGCCAGTTGATTTCCATGCTTAGAGACCTGCAGTCTTCTCTGTAGAGCCTAACTTGTTTTCCCCTCACTTGATTGCTCAAATTGAGGTTTGCTGTTGTTGCACATTAAACAATCAGGCAACTTTTGAGTTCTGACAGCTGTTACATTTTGCCCCATTAAAATATCTGCACTTTCTGACTATTTCCAGCACTTTTATCAAGGCAGAGAGTTTGACCTCTACATTCTTTAGCTGCTTGCAGGCATCTGGGGCTGGATCTAGGGTGCAGACAGCTTGCTCTGCAGACACAATCCTGTTCCTGTCTTCAGGATGGGCCAATTCCTACTTCTGCACATTGTGTCATAATATGAAGAACAGGTATCTCTCTCTGTGTCTGTTAATTGTCGCTCTAGCACCTGCAGCAAAAGGACAAAGTCAAATTTAACCTTCCCTGGTGCACCCTCAACCCTCCCATCCATTACTGTGGGATCTCGTGAGGTAGTTGGAGAGCCTAATGCTGTTGCTGCCTTAACCTGCCCCCAGTGTTGTTGCCAGAGTCTGTGCAGCCCCTAGTCAAGATATCAACAAACTTCCTGGGGACTTGATGGACTAACAATCTATCATGCCTTTCCACAGAGGCTCCAGTGCCTAAGCTATGCCCTTTTCATTCCTGGCCAGTTTCCCTCTTTACACCATGACATGCCCAAGTGAAATATTGCCTTGTGATTGTCCAGCATCCAGACTCACTGACTTCAGTATCCAGATCCTGCGCCTCCCTCAAAAGAGGCTCTTTCTGTTTCTCTCTACCTTAGAAGACCTTCTTCTCACTTTGGTGCTTCTGCTTCAGCATATTCCCACCTGCCCCTGTTTGGAGAAGGACAAAACAATCAACCTCCATTTCTCTGTCCTCATGTCTTTACACAGTCATTCTCTCCTGTTGCACATGCTGCTGGACATGCTAGACAGACCTTCCACAAAAAATAGTAATTCTGGGGCTTCTTATTTCTCCTATTAGCTATTTCCTCCATTTTGTAAGCATCAGAGTATCACTCATAATTGTACAGGATTTAGCTATCTTTGCTGACTCTACTACCTTAAAAGGAAAAAAAATACTCTGGTCATTTTTTCCTCCAAGTCAGGATCTACTAGATCAGGCCTTTCCCAGGCAGCCAGTAAAATATCTTCTTCTTCTTGAGAAAAGCAATGTCTTCAGCATCAGCCCCATCAGAATTACAGAGCAATGAGATACCTGTTTGTTTTTTCTTGATAGCTGTAAAAACTTGTTCACTTTCTTACTGCATATTCAGGGAAGAATTTTATTACAATTGCTGTATTCTGTGATCTCTGTCCATGCTGCTCCCTAAACTGCTCATCAGTATTGACATTTATATCTTTCTAAAAGCAGTTATGATCAGGGACAACCTTTTTGACTAAGATTTCCAGGACTTCTCTTTAGTAGTGGGTAATCTACTGAGTCATTGTAGCCTGCCAGGAAGAAATCTGTAGTGAAAATGATTCCTAGCAATCAGTTTTCCAAAGAGATATATAAAGGAATGGAAGGCATGAGAAAACTGGATATATAGTGTTAAGAGGAGGGGATGCAGACCATACAGAAAGATGCAAGACAAGTTTTATTTGTCTGCTATCATATAAAGCTCTCCCAAGATTAGCCATAAGATAAACATGCATTCTAGGGTTTGGCATATTTTACTTTCTTTATTAAAATCAACTAAATATTACCTTGACAAATTTTTGGAATCCAAGTGCCAGTAACAGTGTTACCTCATAAGAAGCTATGATCAAGAAAACTATATATGAAACCTATACTATCTCATTTCTGTAAAAACATCTTTTTCCATTAGTGTCCTTAATACTTTCTATGTCATATCTTATGGCAATCTTAGAGAGGTAGGAGTTAATATAGCTTTGTATAGCTCTCAGTATAACTTCAGTGTTCACACACATATTTAACACATGGTTGTGATCGCTTTTAGAAATGAATTAGTTGGACTTTTATGTCTCTTCCACTCCTGCAGGATTCTATTCCCTCTAAGCATACACTGTTCAGATTAAATGGGTGTTACTTCAGTAGTTTAACTTCAGATACAGAGTTTGTTCACAGAGTATTTTTCATGTTGAACCAGGCCCATCTACGTATTATACATTTTCTTTTCCCCATTCCATTACCACTTTTTGGTCAGAAAAAGACAAGAAACGACATGGATTCCTGTTAAAATACAGAAGGGTTCTCATTTGCAGTAAGTGTTTATCATTCACAAACTTATTCTACAGAAGAAGTTCAGACTCTTCTTCAGATTCAACCTGCTCGCTACTCATTGGGCTCAATGTGTTTCTCTCAGGACAGAGAAAGATTCTCTGCAGTTCACCTGAATGTTCTGCAGTCCCTTTAGCACATAAAGGTAAAGCAGTTCACTGACTCTGAAAAGTAAACTAAGGCTGGATATTAAATGCTGCCGAGTGATTTAGTCCTCAATTAAGTGCTTGTCCCAATTTTTGCCACTTCAAAAAATCCATTCAGAGTTAAAGGTTCAGAATTTCACTCTTGATCTCCAAGACTGCTTTGGAAATGGTTGAGTTTGGACATTTGGGTTTCATTTCCCTATGTTGTTTTCAGTTCCAGTTAAAGATTTTATAACCCTCTCACAGATGAGTACTTTTGAAGCTACCAACAATCACTGGAATTTCTTTGGGACACTCTAGAGTTACAGGTCTGGAGCCACAATGTCTCACCTGCTTTTGTCTTCTACTTCCACACATTGTACACAATGATTAGGATGCTGTTTAAAGGCAATATTAATGATCTATTTATACATGTTCCAGTATGCATTATAAATAAATCTCTGATAGCAAAAAGCTTATGCAATATTCCTCCATGTTCAATTATGCTTTAGACATATAAACATGTAACACTGCATAGATAATACTGTGCCCTGAATAGATTCCTGTATATAAGATCATATGTAGCAATGTGAGTTGTAGGGTACTACAGCTGG
The DNA here is from genome assembly GCF_017639235.1 of Corvus kubaryi. Classification (NCBI taxonomy): domain Eukaryota; kingdom Metazoa; phylum Chordata; class Aves; order Passeriformes; family Corvidae; genus Corvus; species Corvus kubaryi. Next base: position 1,963,534 of record NW_024581072.1, on the reverse strand, counting down.
GAAATCTCAGGCTGCATGGATAGAACAAAGATTGTAGAAATAACTGGGAAATTCAGTCAGGTTTTGCTGTCCCCCAAATTAGCCTCTAAAAATCGAAGACGGGTTTTCCAGCAAAGTAAGAATGAAAAATTATCTGCTGTCTACAGAATTAAAAAAAAATGTCTTACCCTGAATTCAGGTATAAAAGGACTCCATCTTCTCCACCTTCTTTGTTCTTTCCTTCCACTGCCCTTGCTGCCATGGTTTCAATGGAATTTAAAACAAACAAATAAGAAAATCTAGGTAGAGCTAGAAAGAATGTGAGACAGCAAACGGGAAACACATTGAGAAGCACAAATTCTTCATTTTTGCATCAGCCACAGATCAGAGCTTTCAGAGAATAATTACCAATGTTTTTTATTAGTTCTGTCTAATTAGCTTGTTCTTTGTTAGCTTGTTACTTGTGGACACATAGAAACAGCAGTGATTGGTGGATGCAGTGTGACCCTGCCTACACAAGAACAAACTCCTTCCAGAGGGGAAAAAAAAAAAGATTTTTTTTTTCCCCCCAAGGGTTTCTTTGGGGCATTTTTCAAGGAGAAGTGAGCATCCTCTATGCGTTGAGCAGCTTGGCTACTTTTGCCCCAGTGCAAGTGTGTCCCTGAAGGCTACAGCAGGATTCTAGCCCTCCCTATAGGCTGCCACTCTTAGAAATGGACTGCAAGCTACCACAGAAGGACAGTAAGAGCAGGAATCCATCTTGATTATTATCTTTATGTTAGTGTATCTTTAATTCCCTCACTGTGTCAACCCATGGCAATTTTTCACCCTGTACTCTGAGGAAATTTGGCTAACTATGCTATTAGGAAAAGTTTATGTTTGGTAGATCCTACTTTGGAAAAACATGGTGGAAAAAAATTACTTCTTAAGGGATCTTCCCACTCTGTCTTTCCATGTTACTATCCCTGCAAAGGAACAGAGCATAACTGTTAAGTACACCTGCACACTGCTACATCACCATCACACTCAGCTGCACACACAAGGGAGCTGGAGGGGGTGTCAAGCCAACTGGATGGCTGGATGCCCTGTTCTCACAGGAAAATATACAGTAAAAAAAATCCTACCATGTAGTAACTTGGAGGGGGACCAGCAGTCAGGAGTTTTGTGTCACCTCCTCTGTGGAAGGTATCTTTTCAGCTTTATACCGGCTAGCGCTTGTATTTCAATGCCTTAGAAAGCCTCGAGCAGCCTTGAGAGGTAGCACGGGCGATCTAGCACTTTAGTAGCTCTAAAATCGGTACCTGAATCAGCTGCAGAGCAAATACCATCAGCAGAAGCAAAGAGGGAGAAATATAGCTCCCTGCTCGCTCAATTCCCTGCAGTTAGAAGCCTTCAAATGAGACAGACAACCAGAGATGTTCACAGGAAAGTAGCTGAGCTGAGAGAGAGCCGAGCCTCCCCTTGACCATCTTTATTAGGAGAAGGGGAAAGGGGCGGACTGGGGGCGGACCCGGGGTGACCGGCCAATCAGACACGGCTAAAGAGTCTGAGTTACATTTGGCTTTGCCAGCGCTTGGAACAAAGGAGCTCGGAGCACATGGGCAGGAGCACGTGTCTTTGGGAGGGGGAGGGGAAGCTCAGAACAGGCAGCAACAGTTCTCCTTTTGCACATATCTGCCACCTTGGGAATGTCAGAGTAAATCTACTGCTTGCTGTCACTGCTATCAAAGCTTTATGCAAGCCACTGCATTTCAGGTTAAGGTTTTCCAGCAGTACAGGAGTCACTGGCTCCCCCACCAACTAGAACTGATTCTGGAGACTTGAATGATCCAGTGCTGTACGCAGGTGCTCTCCCTGTTTTGGTAGTTAACCAGCACAAAAAACCAGTTTGATGTATGGAATTCATCTGTTTGGTATTAGCATGTACTAGAAGTTAAACATACCTCTTTGTCACTTCAAGTCTGCATTTCTTGGCCACTTAAAATTCTAGAGAACATCCTCATTGACCAATTTTCTGGCATGTGTCTAAGATTTGAGAACATGTGGTCTTGCATGCCTAAATTGTTTGCTGTGGAAAACTGGTGAAGAAAAAGTAAGGCTGTTTTTATAAAAAACAGCAACTCACGCTAAGATTAGTTCAGTTTGTTAGAGCATGGTGCTAATAACAAAAAGATTTGTGGGTCCAATCCTCATATGGGGCATTTACTTAGAAGACTTGGACTTGATGATCCTTCTGGGTCCCTTCACTTCCAACTCAGAATCTTCTGTGAAGTAAACTCTAGTTTTTAACCTGTGTCTTCAAATATCAATAGTAATATACATTGCACTAAACGACATGTTCCCTTACACTCTGAGTTATCACAAATCCTGCATACACTTATTTTACCTACACTTTAACAAGAATCTCAAAACCCTGGTTCTTCCAGCTTTTTGTTCCTGGGACTAATTTGCAGACATCCAGTTTTTGTGTTTGCATCTTTTCACTTACAGTCCCTGGCACCTCCTAGGAGGATGTGAACTGCCGGCAGCTAAGCTCTGACTTGCTGTTTGTGTTCTGTGCCGTTTTGGCAGCAGTGGTACAGAGCAGATGGCAGGCTTTTCTCCTTTCTTTAAGATGCACCGACTGACTTGGAGCTGTGGATGGCCATGAGGCAGAGGCTGAATGCAACCAGTGTAGGAGAGAGGGGCTGCAAAGCAACACACAAATGACCCCACTTCTGACACTTCGCACATCCCTGTCACTCACCTCTGAGTCAAGTTCCTCCCTGCTGCTCTGGAGAAGAGAAGTGATTCTGTGATATCAGTGGAGACCAGCTACAGACAAAGTCAAGTTGTGCTCAGCTCTATATAAACACAAAATAAAGGAGAGGACAAAAATAAGCCTTTATCTTTCAACAAAACCAAGTTTAAGTTCAGTTGCTAAACTGCTGGTGAACTTCATTTCAGGCTTTCATATATTCATGCATCAAGAAGACAGTATTTTCTTCTAATTGGAAGTAACAGTTTCATCTGCCCCAATATTACTACTGATTTATATGGATCTGCATTAGAGAACCTGGGCCTCACATGCATATTAAAGGAAAAACCTTTTCAAAACTATTTGTCAAACCAATCTAAGTGAAAAACTTCCTTCTGCCACATAAAAATGGTGTCCAAATCCTGCATGCCTATGGCTGCACGACAATATTAGCTGTGATTAAAAATTAATCTCTCATAGCAAAGTTTGTGCTTTTAAATTTTTCATGAGCTTAATTAATTACTCACATGTTTAATGAGCTTTAAATAAATGGATGACTCCTCATCTGTTGGTGTTATTGCAACTATTCAAATTATGTGGAGCACCCTGTTTTTTCTCTTTGACAAGACTGGTTTCTAAACCATCAAATCAATATTTATCCTGAGGAAAAATGTAGTACCAAAGCAAATATCAACAAGCTTCCATGTGAACAGAGAGAGAATAACTAATGTGATTTATTGTTTATGCCAGTTCAGCCCTCACCCTCCCCTACACTTTCCTCCTACCTTCTTCCCCGCAAAATGAACTTCTTTTCTGCGTATGCCCAGCTTGTATAAACATCCCTCACCAGTTAATAGAAGCACATAAAGCTGGACTCTGTGAAAGGATAAACCAGTGTGCCCTTAGCTACATCACATCATTCCAGACCAGTGTGAAAGACTGGCTTATATACACGGGGAGTTTACTTTTTGAAGTCAGCAAATCACTGAATTGCTGGGACAGGCTGAAAATATGTCTTAATTACTGCAAGACATTCCTCCATCTCCATAGACCATTATATTGCTGGTTTAAACACAAACTGACTCAGAGCTTGTCTACACAAGGAAGTTACTTCTTAGTAAGGACAAAAGTTAATTTACGGCTGGGTAATCTTCTTCTGTGGACACATTCAGTGTGCATGAAATAAGCTACTGCTCATTCAAGCTTTAAGTGAATATTTGCTCGGGATTCAACCCCTGAACACTATCCAATTCAATGTAGATCAGACCTGTGAGACCTAGTGAAGACTAATCAGCTGACCATACTGAAATATGCAGTTTTAAAAAAGTGATGAAATAAGCTAGAAGAAAACCATGGCATTCCTTCAAAGTTATGTTTGTTACCCATAGTAATCCATTCTAGATATGCCTCTGCAGCTTGCCAAACAGTTGGCAGGTTAACTGCTTGAAAGGTAACTCCTAAGCAGCCTAGGCAAAGGCTCTTGTTATATCACAGGTGCGCAGGTACATACGAGGTGCATTCTGCTGTTAGTCAGGCAGCTGTTAACAGAACCGTTACATTTTCAAAGGAAAATGAAGCCTTCCTGGTGCTTCATTTCCTTTTCCATGCTATGCTGCAAAATCCATTGGCCTTCTACCATTCCTTTCCTAAAACTTACCTCAGGATTTCTTTGTCAACTGAACTCTTCTTACTGGTCCAGCTCTTCTATTTTCAGCTTAACTGTTCTACCCATCAGCTCTTCTCTTTTCTGTCCAATTTGATGTCCCATCCTTTCTGACTTAACACTAAGGCAAGCAGTTAAACTTTCCTGAAACATAACAGAATAAGACCAGTACTCAGTGGGAAGTGGATAATTTCAAGACATGGTAGCATGGTCTGAAGATACCTCTCTTCCAGTTGTATCAGTTACAGAGAAGTTTTCATTCTTACCCAGAGCAATTCATACAATACTTAGACATGGAAACATTAAATTAACATGAATTTTGACTTCACTTTTTTGGTCATTGCATATGCATCACAAGTGAAGTCTAGTTCCAATCCTAGCTAAGCTGCTGAGGAAATAGACAAAAAACAAGTTACAATAATCTTATTTTCATATATATACGGGTCTTAATTATTGCTTTTTAAAATAGAGGTCTGGAATCATGAGGGTAATGGTCTGACAGCTTCAAAGTATGTAGACTTAGATTTCATGAACACTTTGCACATGGGGGTGCCTTTCTGAGTGATCTGTAAATAATAAAAGATAAAGCTTGAGCTCTCTTGCCAACACTAGACTGTGACTAGCACAAATTCTTAGAGTTCCACACAGAGCCCCTATGATTCTGTGATTTGCATGTACATTTAGATGCAAAAAAGACAGAAGAAGCTGTCTGATATAAATTACAATGAACATAATCTGATTTCTTCTGCTGTGAAAGCCATGGTACAAGCGAGCCCTAGGCATAGTGCAGATCCCTTAACAGTGTGTAAAAGAAGATGGGTTTAGGTCTATCCTTCACAGAGACCCTCAGTCCCCTACAACCTTACTCCTGACAAATAAAAAGAAACCAGAACCAAAACCAACATTTTGCCCAGGCTACACAAGGGAAATTTAAAAATAATACGAAGAGGAAGTTCCAAATAACTTACCGGAAGAAATGAAAGGATATTATGTCCCTTCTGTTCTAAAAAAACAAAAGTGCACATGCACTTTAAAGCCTTGGACAAGGCCGCTGTTTTTGAAAAGCAGAGGAGGTGCAGTTGGAGTTTGGAACTGTAGGTCTTTTTCCCCTTCTCACAGGGACTTCAGGTACCGATGCATTTCAGAACTCAGAGGGTAGCAAAGGCTCCACTGTAGCAGACAAAGCTGAAAATGCTGCTGTTCTTGGGTGAGATTTTTTTATTATTTTTGACAGCCTCTTTAGTTGTTTTTCTGACAGTGACTGAGCAGAAACATGTTGAATGCTTCCTAGAATTGGCAAAGACGTGCAAAGCAAATTAATTTTTTCTGTTTGGTGTATGTATGAAACAAAAAATGTTATGCTGTTAAATGCAAAACATTACTGTCACCAAAGGTTTGGCCACCATTTAAGATGGCCCTATGACCTAGAAATGGACAGAACTTCTCTTATAAAGTGTGTATGGCTACTACGGCAACAAAAACGTAGCTTTCTGTCAGTGAAGAATCATCCTGACAGACAACCTTTGTAATCAATATTACCCATATCCTCAGCCAGAAGTCAATATCCTTCTTTATATGCGGGAATGACAGAAAAAAGCTTCACAGAATAACAGAATAAGTAGAGTTGGAAGGGACCCTCAAGGATCATTGCAACTCCTGGCCCTGCACAGGATCATCCCCAAGAGTCACACCATGTGCCTGAGAGCATTTTCCAAGCATTTCTTAAGCTCCATCAGCCTTGGTACTGTGACCACTTCCCTGTTCCAGTGTCCAACCATGCTCTGGGTGAAGAACCTTTTCCTGATATCCGACCTAAACCTCCCCTGACACAACTTCAGGCAGTTCCCTCTGGTTCTGTCACTGGGCACCAGAGAGAAGAGATCAGTGTCTGCTCCTCCTCTTCCCCTCATGAGGAACTTTCATCTGTTTCTTCCTTCAGGCATGTTCAGGTGAGGCAATTTGTACTGGTACCAAAACATCTCCACAAAACCCTTCCCTTCTTTTCTTTTCAGGAAGTGGATTTTGCCCTACATTCTGCAAAGTTCCAGGTGACTCCAAGGGGGACACAGCTGTACAAGATGCTTGTGTACTTTACTGTAACTCTTCTTAGCATGTTAGAGGTCAATTCAGAGAACTGCTTCAGTAGCAAGACAGGAATGCCAAAAATCACTCATGAATAGAGAACCTCTACATTGTTTATTAAATAGGATCACAGTATGCAGTTCAGCAGTCAAATCCAGACTTCTTGCATCTGTTTGCATTCATATATTTGTTACTAATATCAAGCCTGGAAAAATGTATATACTTCACCTTTCTTTTAATGCCACTGACATCAGCACATAAGACAATTCTCCTACCCATGTTCTGCATTTGAACTATATCAAGCACCACATTTAAGATTCCTATGTCATATAATGAGGTAATGTACAGGCAGGAACAATGTGTATCCCTCCTGCCACAACAATTGAATAGAAAAAGGAAGAGCATACATTAAACTTACAAATGGTGTTTCGGTGGCATGGGCACTCTACCTTCATTTAATCAATCCAGTATTTCCTTTAGGAATACCTGAAATAATACAATTCCTGGTAAGGTATGATGAGCTGTGATGGCTTCACACCAGTGTCAAGATCACTGAAATCAGGGGAACAAAGAGAAGGCTTGAAACTGCTTGATAAGGTCTGTATTGCATTGCAGGTTTTGGGATAAATTAAAAGACAAGAGGTTCAGACATATGATTCAGAATTTTGTTCAGTTCAACATTAAAATGTCTAATTTATATTTTTTAATGGCAATCAGAAGAAAGAAAATTACCAGGCATGTCCCACACATTTCCAACTCCTAGATAGCTGCATTTATTGTCTTTAGACTACTCAACCTGCTGGGATTGTAAAGCTGGTCCCAGACCCAGGCAAAGGCTTTCAGTTATTGCTAACAGGTAACCATATAAAAAATAAGAGAACAGCATTTCTTTTATACAGAAAGAATTGTTACTTACATAGTGCCCAGAGCATGCTACAGGCTCCAAAGGGAAAGTTAAATAACGAACATATGATGTAAAGCAATAATCCTGCCCTTACTGAAATAAAAATGAATGTGCTTGTTTCCCTAGGCACAGGGCTTGTCTCCACATTCATTTTGCTACTGAACTAGCCACGTGTTTTTAAATTGCTATGCTGCAGAGGTTTGTTTTGTTTAGTTTTCTTTCAGTATTAAACCTCTCAATTCCTCAGCCATAGAACAGGAAGAGATTATTGAGTTCAGCACAGCTCTTGAAGTCAAAAGGAGTTACTTCTCCAATAGGAGGGCTTTTGTTCAGAGCACAAGACTGTTTAGACAGTGTAGATCTGTAAGTTGTAAGGAACAGTTAGTGCCAGAGAAATGAGCTTGTTCATTGCGCTCATCAGTGTATGTTACTATTTTGGCATGAAAAAAGAAAAGCTGCACAGTATTAATAGAAGAATTATTTACAAGGTAAGACACATCCACAGCCAAGTTTCTGCAGTTCACTGCTACTTCAGGCCTGTACAGTGCCAATGATTGTGCTGACAAACCCCAAACAGTAGCTGGGCATGACCAAAAGACATTCTTTGAACGCTCTGCTCTTGCAATCGAATGCAAGTGCATGCGTGCTTGCAGTCTCTCAATCTGCAGCATCTGGGTGCACGTTGTGGGAATATCTGAGCATTTAAAGCAAATTTAAAGGGAGCTCAGTTGAGAAAAGTACCCAGATTTCTCGCACTTACAGAGAAATGTTCACCACTTAGTTTAATCATACATTGGACATCCATTTGAGAACAAAGAAACAGAGAACTCCATTTTTCTGAGAGAGGAAAGTTTATGTTACAACAATTGACTTCCACTTATCTTGTTTTTGACTTCAAATTCTTCATATTTTGCTCTATTATTTTACCTCCATTCTGATGCAAAAGCATTTATTATCATTTAATTTATTACATGTGATAGTTGCCACAACACATTTTATTGTCTGTACTTAGTAACACGTAAGACTTCCAGCTAGTAGTCATGTACCATGTAAGCACCAAATATGAAGACAGTTATTGCAGCATATAAGAATTTTTCACATACCTGAAGCACTGTATTTTCAGACTGTGAATTTTATAAAAAATTAAGTCTCTTTAGTTCCATACCCAGCCTCATATATTTCATAAAATCATTTCAGAAATCTATTTATAAAATCCTAGTTACGTGACTGAAGTCTTGATTTCAGCTTGGAGAGGCTAATGGGGATATTCTTGCTAACGGGGAAAAAAATCTGTCTAAAAAAATCCCACATTTGAGATAAGAATGTGTCATTCTAGTTCCTAACGCTAAATTCCTAATTCTCCAAAGGAAGCTGAAAATGAATGCTTAAAGAGCCTAACTGCTGTGTTTACTGCACAGGACTTCTACATGAGGTATAATTGGAGTTCTTGCCTTTGTAGGCCAGCTAATGAATATTCCATTAAACAGGACTTCAATTACACTTGCAAGGAAACTGAATTGGAAATCTGTGCTATTTTTAAAGACAATGCAGCTTACAATAAAATTCCAGCTCAACTGGCTTAGTTTCCAAGCTGAAGAGACATGTCCAGTCTTGTCAGAAACATCATAGGGGCATCAGCTTTCTACCATCCAGTATAAAACATCCTTCTGAAGAACAGCTCTCTTGCAGTTTAAGCTGTCTAAATTAGAAATGTAAAACCATCTTAAAATACAGTAGCACAGGAATGATGTTTGAAAGTGCTGTGCATCTACCTGCTTTTCAACATAGTCACTGTGAGACGGATTGGGAGATGCACTTGCCTGAAGCACAACATTTTCCACTGCTGCAGTCTGGGATTGCTAGCTACAAGTCTGAGTCACCACTGAAGTGACACAAGGAGGGACAAAGAGTAAGGGCAGATGAAAAGAATGGAAAGGAAGCACAGAAAATACAAACACAAGCACAGACCCAGAAGACAATCCATGACAGGCAGGGTCTTTTGAAAGTGACTGCAATACTAGCTTTGGAATGCTAGTCTTCAAAAGATTGTTTTATCTACACCAATTTTAGCTTGTAATTCTGTCCTCCCAACCATGCTGACACTTCTTTTAAGGTATAAAAACTGTTTTGTCACTGGTGCACAAATCTACAAATCTACAAAGCTGGTGCACAGCTACTACAAAATTCAGGAGACAATAAAATTGTGTGAATAATTGTAAATCAGACAATCTAATTATCCCGCTAGAGACACAAAAATTACTGCTTTAGTAAACTTTGTATTTTAGGAAGTCAGAAGATTCACTTTTATGTTTAACGGGCCCCAGACAGTTCAGTACTTAGTAAACAGCAATTGTGCAGTTTCCCTTAAATATCCCTGAAGTGAAAGAAAACAAGTGCAGGTGGAAAATCCACATCAACAGCTGTGGGCAATGCAAGAGGAGGGGGAGGGGAAAACAACATCAAAGACTGTAAACCTAATAGAATGGTTACTTTCCTACCACCTCCCTTCACTTCCTATAGCAAATCAAAATATTTCTCCTCATTGTATTTGTGCCTTTTTGCAGTAGAGGGATGACCAGTAAACATCTTAATCAGCAACCTGGTAACAACAGAGTACAGAGAGAAAGAGGGAGAGAGAGAGAAGCCAATCAATGCTTTAGCAGTGGAGAGAAGAAAGTATGTAAGGGGACAATGGATGGGATTCCAGTGAAAAACACACATAAAAACCCCCCACAAAATGGGGGAAAAACATCATAAGCGTTTATAGCAAATCACAAAGCCACTTCTAAGAGTGAGGAGACATTCTTCCTCTTTATTGCTTAATTTTACATTGCTGTCCAATATAGTGGTTTCTGTGAGTGTATGCCACAGCTTAAATAGCTAAATAGGAGCAATCTGTACCTCATAAAAGGATAAAAATATTCGTTCATTTATTTTGTGTTTAATGACAAACTGTACTTACATTTCCTTTATGGAGCGTTATACAAAAACCATGAACATGTATTATGTTACAAATACTTGCAGCATTAAATTTCCTTCAATTTGGTCTCTTCTAGACCAAAGGAGAATTGTTGTGTTGTCCTTTGAGAGCTTATCCTTCTGTTAAGACAGTCAAAAAGAAAAAAGTAATTACAGTGTCAGAAATATCTACAAACACTCCTGAAACTGAGCTAGAAGTCCCCATGGATAATCCTTATCTTCAGTTCACAGGCCACTTAGGGTCACCTTTACCATTCTTTTTACAGCATTGTCCTTGAAACATAGGTAGGAACAGCCATGTTGTAACTACATACAATAAAAAAGAACAAACTCCTCACCTGATTTTCCTGGCTAATGAGCACAGGGTAAATTTATGGAATTAATACAAAAGGCCAAATTGAGACTGGGTAAATTTTACCTACAGGAAGCATGTATTTAAGCCTCCTCAAGCACAAAATGCAACCCAGCTGCAGGATTCACATGTCTGGTCTCAGTAAACACATTACAGTGTACTTATTTTAGCTCTTTTAAAAATTGCGGTGCATGCCTCACCACTGTGGTTTTAACACTGTAGAGATATCCAGCTCTTAGAGAGTGAGCAAACATTTCAGTTCGCTCATAGAAAAACCTCAGAAAAGTATTCTTTTTACTGTTTTCTCCATCTTTTACTGCAAGCTCAGAAAAGAATGGTTTGGTGTTGGCCTGGAGGTTTTGTAAGTCTCTTTTGAGCACTTATGGTTGATCCAAGATCAAAATTCTCAGTAGAAGTAATCCTTTCATGCTAAAATCCATACAGTATTGCTGCAAGCTTTGTGCCCAACAGAAGAGTCATTCAGGCAGCGTTACCGCTGGGACTACTGAAAATTACTTTGCAAGGTAACTGTGGTGCAGGACGGGTTGGCGCTACGATTTGGCTAGCAGCATTTAAAGGAAATGCAGAAGTATGGCTTACAGGCTCGGAGGCGCTCTGCAGGAGCGGAAAGCGAGCGGCGCAGGCGGCGCACGCCCTGCGGCATTGACCGGCAGTAACCCCGCTCTCAGCCGCCCTCGGCGAGCAGCAAAAGCACGCGCTCCCCTTGCCAGCGCTTGGGATGAGCAAGCTCCAGGGTATCCACAGAGCGAGTCCTGCGAGCACATAACCCTTCGGCTGCAAAATAGGTGGTGGTCGTGGGAGCCGAACTGACGAATGTAACACGTACGGGCTCCTGCTGCATGGGAGAGTCCGCGCCCCTGCTAAGTGACACTGCCATCTGCGTGGCTTCCCGGGGGAAAGGCTGAGGGCCTGGGGGGCACTGGGGTGGCAGATGGGCTCGGGGTGTGCGGCCGGAGGAGCAGGCTGCGGGAGCGCGGCAGTGCTCGGGACTCGGGCAGCTTGACCGGCAGTAACCCCGCGGGGAGCGCAGCCGCCAAGTAGGTGAAAAGTTACTCGGAGTCATCGCCCGCGGGAAGCGCTTCCCCCGCCCCGCCTGGCCCGCGGGGACGGGGGGGCTGCCCGGGGTGGGGGCAGAACAGCGGTAGAGACGGGGGATGGGGCAACAACGGAACAGGGGGTGCTGGTATCGTAGCACAAAGGAGCCAGCGCCCCCGCCTTCTGCCGATCCTCCTCTCCCGAAAAGCCTCGTTCACGGGAAAAAAAAAAGTGGTTGGTGCGTGAGTTTGCTGGGGAGAAGGAGATGGGCGGGCCGGAGGCCCGTGCCTGCCCTTTCCTGCCCCGAGCCGTCCCCGAGCTGCTGGGATGGGGACGAGGGGTGCAAAGGGAGCCCTCCGGACAAAGGGAAGCAGTGGTCTGTTTCCACCGACTCCCTACGAACGCTCCCCTCTCGGGAGACCTGCCGCTGGGCTGCAGAAGTGTCCCACTCAGACACAATGTGCTGCTGCCGCTCAAACCCAAACCCAGGCCCAGCCTCCGGGCGGCCGCGCACTGCGCCGAACCTGGCAGCAGCTGCGGCCGCCTTTGCTTTATGAGCCGCTCTGTGTAGACCTTTATTACTAGCTGTAAGGTTGTATTTAGTATCTTTAATAAATTATTGGCATTTGAACAGATTTTAATCTCTAAGGTGACAGAGACAAGACAAACGGCGTGTCTTTAGACTTATTTTTTAGTTGTTTATGATCTCCTTTGAGGAGCTTTGGGTAGTTCATGCTGCAGCTAACCCAGAGAGGCTCTGACCTCCATGTTAGTTTCCAGCATGTGAAAAACAGTCATCAACTCTCATATACATATAATAGTGTGTGTATGTATGATTATGTATATAATTAGCATCTTAGGTGCTAGACTTCATAGTCCTAAACATGTACCCGGTGGACTGTGGTTAGGGAGTGAAAACCATGCTGGGGAGAGGGGTGTCCCCGGCCAGCTGCTGTGCTGTCGAAGGGCCAGCCAGCAGAGGTGTGACTGGGGCTACGAAGCATCCTGCCTGGGGCAGGGCCGGGGAGCTCCAGCTGGGCAGCTGCCTGTTCTGTAAACAGCCACACAAGGAACTTAAAATCCCACAGGGACGCTAATAAATCTCCAGCTTTTTTTGCTTTCTTCCTTCACGCAGTGCTGTAGGGGGCATTTGTTTTGTAAAACATTAGGAGGAGAGTTGCTACTGTCAATAATGGCACGGCACAGGTGCTGTAATAGAGACAGGCTTGCAGCATCGCACACTCTGTCTTCATCTCCTCTCCCTCCTCTGGAATTTAATTCCTACAAACTGTGAATAACTTACTGCAGCTATTGCAACCTTCAAATGGTGCTATAGTTCACAGAGCACAAAGAGCCCTGGTGTTTAATATTTTTTGAGCTTTGAGAAAATCAAGAGATAGGAGATAGTGATTATTATAACCAAACAAAAATACAGTGCCAGGAATTCTGCAGGTGCTTTACAGCTGTGCGTAAAGCTGTATGAGTGAAAACCTTGGTGGGCTCATCCTACATCACCACTTCTGCCGTTTGTAAACACAGTGTATAAGAGACTGTTGGGCAGATTTCACCTCGAAATGTGCATTTGACTGCATATTAGGCCATTGCCTGATTTAACTATCTGTCTTAAACTGAGTAGGTGTGGTGACAATAACAACATGTAGAAAACATTATGCCATTACTCAATACAGTAGGTTTCTAAACCTGTGTATAAATTACATCTATGTGAATTTCTTCCATCTTTTGTTTTAAGTGTAGAGAGATCATCTACATTTTTCCAAGACTGACATGACCATGTTTCTTCTATAATGAAAATTCACTGCACACTTGGCTTTTCTCATTCCTGGGTCTACTAGTCTTCTTTGCAGATGCCTCAGAAACAATTGTTCCAGGTACTATGCCAGTCCTAAACACTATGTGTCCTAAACACATTTATATGTGTTTAACCTCACAGAACAAAGTGCTCTCCCACAACCTGAACATGCTGAAACAAAACACAGCTGCCCCAGAGGACAGCACAGGGGGGCTGCAATTATATTTCAGTAGAGGAAGAAAAATAAAGCTTCAAATTGTTCAGGAAAAAATGTATTATTTCAAAATCCTTCATGTTTGTCCAGGCATTTGGGCAATGACATTCCTAAAAGCATACCAGTTCTCTTTTACAGCACCCTCAGAAGTGCTAGATACCTCACAGGACAATCTGAAAGTAAGTTCTGGCTTGAAGTGTTTACAGTCCATTTTTCTAACACTGGAGCAAGTGATGTTAAATTCAGTTCAAAGTGGTAAATGGCAGACATTTTAGCATTTCATTTCAGGATGCTGGTTCAGAGTTGGGTTTACAAAAAACTTCTCCAAGTGTTCAGCTTGCTTTGTTCCCTGAATGAATGGTTAAATTTTTACCAAAGCCAGTGAGAGAGGAGTTGATCTCGCCCAATTCACTGCTGAAAATCTCAGTTATTAGGAATTGAAGCTGGATACCAGTAAAGTTGCAATCTGACTTTACTGTTAAGGACCTGTTAGCACTGTTTCACAGCAAAAGCTTGGCCTGACCTCACCCATTAAAATTAGACCCTCCATTAAGTGTGTTTAGTTAAAGCAGAGCTTTGTTTTCTTGACCTTAAGATGGATCATGCCTCATTGCAGCTACTTAAGTGTTGTGCTGCTGATTTTGCCTTCTGTCAAACCTACTTCTTCCTTCTATGGCTTTTCCCACTGTTTTGGCTTCTGGAAGGCCCCTGGAACATAAGGGTGATTTACTCACATGCCTGTCCTTTATGTTGACAGCTGAGCCAGGCAGTCACAGAAGAATATTTAGAAAAGCATGAGAAAGGAAGGTAAGCGTGCAAGAGAGTCACAGAATGGAAATGAAATACAGGCCTCAGTTCACATCTGGCAATTTAAAAGTGCTAGATTTTAGGCTCAAATACTCATGCCCTGTTGACCTCTGCTCATTGCATTATGAGAAGAGAGGGTGCAGCTCTTTTCATATCCCCCCAACCATGCAGCTGCCTATTGCTCAGTGGGGATTGAGCTGCATGGCATATCTGGCAATTTCATTTCTCTGGAGCTTTTTAGTGCTGAGCTGTTAAAAAAATCCGTCCTACATAATGTAAATGTATTCTGCAACACAGCACATTATTCTTGATGAAGTCATATGGATGCTAGGCTGAAAATTTGCCTCTAATTTGCTCTGAGCACACTGCCTGCTTTCAAACATAAGGTGAATGACTTATTGTAACCCCAGATTGGTTTCAACACCAAGTGATTAAGCCGTGACATCGAGACAAAGTAAATTAAGGAAGTGGTTTCACAGAACAGGCTGACACATGACAGGCGCAGAACTAATTCTGTAGCAAAAGAGGGGTGAGTCATGCATCTGCTACATGTGTTTTGGTTAAATTCTTGTGGATCTGTATCTCTTGTACATATAAAAACATGAGGAAAGGGGCTAAGCTTTCACACCATGCTTGTGTATAACAATACTACTGTAGCAGTATCTACTTTCAAACATTTCTCCCCATTGAACTAACAGATGAAACTGAGCATCCATCTTACCTTAGGGGAGCTATAACTTTCCCCTCTACTGCTGCTATCTTAACCCCAGCTCCCTTTTGTTTAGAGAGCTGTATCTCCAAAATCGTGACAAGTTTGCTGTGGCTCAGCAAGCCATCTCTTTCCTTTAATGGTCATATGTCATATCCCAGGATTTACATTGGGTCCTTATCTTTTATAGTTTCAACAAATGAGAACCAGATTCCAAAACCACACCCTGGTCACCTCAGGGGATCAGATTCACCATCATTGGTGAATATCCCTAGTGAAAGGGATCCCTTTGCTGATAAAAGAAGAAAGATAGGTACTTCCATTCTAGAGAGATGCAAAACTGTCATCTTGTTGTTTGTTATGAATAGATGGAGTCTGACTGATACAAATAGGTGGAGTCTGGTGAGAACATGCACTTCATATTCTTCAGCCTACCCCCAGTCTGTGCTTGCTGAGAGTATCATCTCATCTCAAGTGAGTTCAGTGTAGAATGAGATTATTATACCCATTTACTAAATACCTCTTGGAGGCATATGCTTTTTGCTTTTTTTTTTTTTTTTTTTTAATGTACGATGTTCCTAGTACTGCAGCTACATGGGCTACATTTACCATGACACTTTAGATAGGGAAGAGACTGGAATGCAAGTGACCAAACTAAAGGAGATGACAGTGTTAAGTAAAATGTCTCTATTGCCCTGACTTTGCTTCTTCCAGATGCCTGCTCACTTTGGCATTACTCAGGAAACAAGTCAAGGAAGCATGTTTCTACTTTTTCCCTGAAGTATTTGTACCATAATTGCAGCTGCTCTGTTAGATTATCTTCAGTTTATACCAGAGGGTCCTGTCATCAGTCACCAAATGTGTTGTATAAAGGATCATTGCACACAGAATTCTTCAGTTCCCTGACCTTCGCATACCTGCTGCACTAGAAGCAGCTGTACTTTCAGGCTTCTCATTGATCTAGCATGCAAGTATCTGCTCTGCTGGAGCCAGTCCTTGTGTTTTACATATCTGATCTTTCCAAGTTCTTCCCAGAAGACTGAGATCTCATTTCAACTGAGAGTGCTTGCTTTTACTGAATGGCCTTAGCCTTTTTTCATCCTTCCCTAGCAAAACTCCCAGGTACTAGCTACTAGCTGCTTTTACATAGACAGACATTGAGCTTCTATTGGTTCTGCCTATAGCCACTGTTGGCAGGCTGTTGTTGCACAAGGCACACACTGCTCTCATGCATACTTAGGGTATTTCTCTTTCTTAACTCAGCTGTCTTCTGCTCTTACGTATCCTCAGTACTCTGCTGTTAAAGAACTTCCTCCATTTCAGCCTAGAAGTGGCTGAATCGTGCTGGGTGATAAAGCAGCATGCTGCATTTGTGTAATATCTCTGAACTGAAGTAACCCCAATGGAGAACTCTTTCATTATTATGAGTGCTGGAAGAGGCCACACAGCAGAACCAGATCTTCCTGCCTTGTGTCACAAAAATAGGGAAATACAAAATCCTATTTTCAGCATTAAACAGCCAAAAAAGGCATCTGATTTGTAAGGTAATACATGCTAGAGGGGGCAAGGGACAGCTGGGTTCTGAAACATGCTGGCATCATTTTTGAACTAATGATCTAGTTGTTAGATGCAAATGTAAGGAATTTTCCAGGGATGGAAGAGCCAAATTTTAAAAGCTATTTCAATGTTGTGGAAAATCTCCCTAAGAGCTTATCGGCCTCTTCAGACTCCTAAGCGCTCTGTACTTCCTCTCAGAGGCACATATGTTTCTCCAGCCTGGATATGGAGATACTCTGGCAAATGTGTTTCTGTAGTTCTCCCTAGTGTACTAGCAGTATCATCTCATAATGCTCATCTTAACAGTGCTATCAGCAAATTTTGACAGGAGTTTTGCAGTCAGTGAACCAACAGGACTTCACTGACACAACAGCTTGTAGGTTTTCATTTGCCTGTAAATGTATCTTAAAGGCTCTCCTCTACAATGAAATCCAAAACTAGTTTAGGAGCCCAAGGCTTTTGAAGTGCCTGCTTTGCAATAGCAACAAACCAGGTAGAAACAGAAGGGCTTTTAAATATGAATGTTTACCTAATCTCACCTCAGGCAGAATTTTAGCCCTAAATGTACTGACTGCATTTTCTAATAGCAATCTGATGAAGGCAGAGACCTACCAAATCAAAGTAACAGCTGTTTGGAGATTTTTTTCTCACTGCGTGATTTTGCAAACAAACTAGAAGGACAGCCTTTTGAAAACTAAACAGGATTTGTGGAGAGAACTGTTTAGAGAAAGCTCAGTTGCTTTGCTGGGCAGAGTGATTCTGAAGACTGAACGCACCCTGCAGCCAGCTGCCTGATCCTTGCTTAGGAACTAGAAGTTGTTTTCTGCAAGTTCAAGAGTGCAACAATCACAGGCATTGCCTTACTTACTTTGAGATTGAGGCTAAACTTTAGTTCAAAGACTCTGAAATCACAGTGCAAAGAGGAGTGGAATTCAAACAACCATGGCACACTGTCTCCAGAAGAGGAGACTGGTTTAACCTGCTGGACTCATATGTGGCATCCCACAGTCATTTGACCTATATCCTTGCCTTCACCTCAGCCAAACACTCTCCTTTGAGTTCCAAACCCCCTTGTTTAAATAGTGAAAGGACAATACCCAGTAGTCCGAACATCTGAGTGCTTCCCTGAGTGCCTTTACACACTGGTGAATGGTGGAAAATAGCTGTAAAGCTGTGCCTGTCAACCAGGGGTGGGTAGTGATGGCATTCTGTTGCAACTTGGCTGTGAAGGACTCCCCTGTACCCTTCAGCCTGAGCTGCCTTGGTACATCTGACCATTACTGCTGGGTTTTATAATTAAATAAGTATTTGAAACACTAGTAGAGAATCAGGAGGCCAGAACAGGGAGAATGGTGCAAACATCTCTTATACTGTCCCGGTGCTGAGAGAAGTAGTTAGTTTCTTTATTCCAAACAAAGCAAATTTATTCAAAACCCAAGTAACTACTAGCAGAGATACAGGAAGGTTTGGCCCTTGCTGCAGTCCCTTGATACTTTTCTATTTCACATATATGCATTATGGGATTACAGCATGCACTATAACCTTCCTTTCTCCAAAATAATCCTTCACAGATGCCAGGACAGAAGCATGCCAAGACAGGGCCAGAGCCTCTAGCTACATATCAAGGTGGGCAGAAAAAGAGCCACTTAACCATAAACTCCAGAGCTGCCTTGAGCAACAAGTTCCCATGGATTTGTGGTTTTTTTCTCTTCTTCCCCACCATATGCTTAGCTTATTTCACGAGTCTCAAGCACATATATAGGTTTGCCCAACACAGAGATATAATTCTTGGAATGTCTATGAATACTAAATAAAAAGAATAGATTATAATTATTTTCTTCTCCTGAATAAATGAGTCAGCCCCCTAAAGCAAATTCCTATCACTCTTTATGTCTGGTTGCATTTATCGAAATATAGTATCTGCAGCACTTACCATGTGCACATCACATTCAGGGAGTTTGTTAGAAAAAGCTCCATTAGTGTCAGCCTCATTGACCTGATGGATGTCTATCATGGTTCATTAATTATACATGAAAGACATGTGGGTGTGGTCAAGTTTAATCCTGGAGCAAGTTCTACTTCAGCGGGTTTGAATGTCATCTCCCGTTTGGATCATTTTTTTCCAGAGGAAAATAGCACCTTAGGTTTTTCAGGAAGTTTCATTATGTTTCACATTTTGCCCTTCACTTCATGTAAGTTTCAGTCATCCCTCCGCTTCCCGTTGCAAACGTGCTTTCCCTGAAGCCACAGTTCAGGGCATCAACAAGAGGGAGCACTAGAGAACAACTCGTGACGCTTTTGGCAGTCCAACAGTGTTGATTCTGTGAAAAATAATAGGCTCATGACCTCAGCTTCTGCACGTTTTCTGTCCTTAACCCTCAGAAGTCATTTTCATCTTTCAAAGTTTTATTCACAGTCTCCAGAATACCTGGGGGCAGGGGTGAGGGGAGTGAGGCTGAGGGAGCAAGTGGCATGAATGCCATAGATTAGTTTTACAAGCAATTTGTATTTGCATGTCTATTGGAGTCACATGTGCTAGTGGAGAACTTCTGCAATTAAGCAACAAGAACATTTTTCTCAGATCTTACATGAGTCGAAAACCTGATTTTTGGCTAGCATAGTTTCGTGCTTATTGTAACAGATATTATAACAGATTCCTGATTTTATACACATATAGGGCATTAAAGTAAGTTCATCCATGTCTATCAGGAGTAATCAGGCCCACTAATATTCTGTGAGAACAGTTAGATTACTTGCATCATCAAGATTTTAATTTTCCATTGTGAGGAATAAACAAACCATAGATTTTCCAAGTACTTACATTATGACAATCTAACTGTGGGAATGTTTCTGGGAAGTGTGGAAAAAAAGGCTGTGAATGTGTCAAAAATTAATTTTTCTTAGACCCTGAAGATACATTTCTGGACTTCTCCTTTGTCCTGGATATTAATTCACCTCTGGTGTTTCAGGAGAAAAGATTTAGGAACATAGGGGCTCTCTAAGGTAAGTCAAAACACCGAGCACAGAGCTGCATGTCTTGAGAACCCAGAGGCTCCATGGATATCACTTCAGTTCCTTATCTTTCCTCACATGTGTTTGCTGTCCAACCTATCTCCTTTCAGCAGAATTGGTGCTGTCTTATTATTTTATACAGCAGCTAGCACCATGAGGGTTTTATTTAATGGGCTTCTCTATATATGCCATATTTAATGGGCCTATATACAGAGAATATATATAATCATACAGACATTTATTTCCACATTCTGTTGAAACAGTATTATTATTGGTTTTGATCAGTGTCAGACAGAAAATACCAGAGAGACTAACTTTATTTTGATGTTCCACAGAAACAGATGCCATTAAGATAGACCACAAGAATTAAAAGCTTCTCTCTGTGTTACTAGTAACCCTAAATAATAAAAGAAGCAGTGGTACTCAATCTTTTTCTGAGTATGTGTCTAACATTTTATGAAAAATTAATAAACTGAATGTTTAGGATGAAGACATATTTTCATTTTTGGGGATATTTCTCATTCAGTGTTTTAGCCACAAAACTGATCAGTGAAAATCGAAGTACTAGATCCCTGCAGAGTGCTTAAAAAACTCATGTACAAACACAGTACCTGGAAAACAATAGAGAATTTACTGGCAACTAAATAGAAAACTGAGGAAACTCTGAGAGATAGAGCCAGTACCAAAGAGAAGTATACATATAACCTATTTACATTCTGATTTGTATCTTATGTGTTCCAAGGAGTCTTCCTTCATAATGCTTTATAGAAGAAAAAGCTGCAGTAGAGATCAGGAAGAGTCATATGAGAGGATATTGCTATAACATTGAGCATATGTAAAATTACCTCCTTTTTTATCACAGCAAGCAATTCAAAGTTGCATTTGTCAGCCACCAAGAGACTAATCTTCTTCCTGTATCTAAGGACTTTATTTTGGAGCTCCAGGAGTTCACAGGGAGTCTCAACATAGCTTTTCCTTGCCACGTAGTTGAGGTTACCAACCAGTAACTCCAGGCACAATGTGTGAAATTCTGTTAAGCAGCCATGCCTAACGCATGCTATGCTCAAAATCTTACATGAAAAAAGTAAATATGCCTTATACATAAAGATATGAATTTATCAATAGTATAAATGAAATCTTAATAGGCTAATTAAAAAATTATTATCAATCCATGTCTAATTATTACCATAAAAAAGAAAAATAAGAACGCAATAAGGAGAAAATTCTCCATAATAATAAAGTTTAAAATGTTGAACATACAGTTCTTACTTTCTATCCTTTTTCCTGGCATTACACTTGCTCTCTATCGTTCCCCTGTGTCCTAATGTAGATGGTTTCCACTTACCTGGAGGAGAACAGAGGGAGTAAACCATCAGCATTCAAATTCTTTTGCCATGTTGATTTTGATTTCTCTTTCCTAATCCCTTCCTTTTTTCTTTCCCTCCACATACATGTTTTATACAATGCTTTCACACTTTATTCTTTCCTCACTGGTCAACAACTCCATATTAAATCAGAATTTGCTATGCTTTACTTGTTTTATGTGCATTAAATACTTGTACTTTTTCACTATTGTACTCCTGCAAAGAGCTTTGCCCGCCTCCAGGTCTCTGTTCCTTTAATTGATCATTGGTGGGGTGGGACCTTCAGAACCAGCCTATGTCTCAGCTCTTATCATTCCATGCCCATACCCCTCCATACTGTATCCCATGTAACCCCGTGACAAGGCCTCTTCTCGTATACCAGGCCAGCCTGTTACTGCTCTATATGACATCACTGTGTTAAAGTTACATCTTGCCTTGCACAGAACAACTATTTCATAGTGCTACTGATAGCGAAACCCAGAAGAAGAAAACTTCAGAGTAACAATGATGAACTACAACAACAAAATTACTAGAAGCCCATGCTGACACCATAAATACCAGGAGATTCTACACTAATTTTGGTGCAGGATTCCATGCTCGAAGCTGAAGAGAGACTAGCATACAGGATCATAGAATCTCCTGTGTTGGAGGGCACCTACAAGGATCATGGAGTCCAATTTCTGGCCCTGCACAGGACACCTCAAGAGTCACACCATGTGCCTGACAGCATTGTCCAAATGCTTCTTGAACTCTGTCAGGCTGATGCTGTGACCACTTCCATGGGGAGCCTGTTCCAGTGCCTGGCCACACTCTGAGTGAAAAACCTTTTCCTGATACCCATCCTAAAGCTCTCCTGACACAGCTTCATGCCATACTCAACCCCAAACTTAAAAGGTATGAACACCCAGCACGTAAGCACTTTGTCATACTGCTCTGCAGAATTTCTGAAGCAACAATATATGTTGATAAGATTTTTACAGCTTCTTTAGGAAAAAGGAAATAAAAAATACCACAACCATCACAAAATTCAGCATCTTCCATAAAGGTGGTTTAGTATTAATATTCCTACATGAATTATTATGCATGACATGATGTATTATGTGAAGTTCTAAACTGGAGGTGGTTCTTTTGATTCATAAAATGGATTCATATGAGGAAAACATGTTACAAATAGAGACAAAGCTTAGTTAGGAATTTTTTTTCCTTTTAAGCCTTGTCTTTTACCTGTTAATCATTAATATTCCTATAATGACTTTTATTCCTTAATTCACGATCTAAGGAGATTTTGGTCTGTCTCTGAAAAGCAAACATTTAGTCTGAACATATGCCAAAATTTTAACACCTGCCTTCTGTTTGACATAGATCAATGCAAACACTGCCTTATTCTTTGCCTGTAATAGTGCCTATCAAATATTTCAGTTTTTCAGTTTTAGAAGTACTGCATATTCAAACTGCTTTTATAACTCTAAACTGAAAGTTTGTATTGAATAAAATTGCAAAAAATAGTAAACTCACAGTTTTGTAAAAAATAATATCATGTGGAGAGAATAAAGAATTTATCCACAAAAAAATGGAGATTTTTAATAACAAAATACAGTACAGAAGCTGACCTATTTGGAGAGAATTTTTTTGTTTTGATTCTATTTTTTCATCATAGAGCTTATCATTAAATTATTTGATCACCTCTATTAAGCGACAATTATATAATAACAGAAACAAGCAATTATTTTTAATCACCCTATTTATTTGTTTGACTGAGAACAGTAAGATCAGATGAATATTCACTTTGTGTCTACATGTCAAAGATAAATCATTCTTCAAGTCATCCATGAGATAACGGTGGTTACTGAATTAAAAATTAAAATAATAATCTTCCCTCTGAAGACATACTCTAATTGGGTCTTCTTGCTCTTTTACAATTAAATCCAAGCTTTTATCCTGTCTCAAACTTTTCAAAGGGTAAGTCTGTCTTGAGAGGGTCATTTTGATAAAGCCTGTAATTTTAATCATTTCTAAACATGCCATTTTAAAAGGTGAGTGGATTTTATTGTGATTTCTTGATTAGAAGGAAAGAACCTGTGTCCCCTCTACCCACAAAATCTTTAAGCAAGGGGTGACCTACCTAAGTCCTTGAACAGACTGTGCATTCTAGGTGCAGTTCTTGCACAACAGATAGTAATATATTGCACAGGTGGAGACTGCTGGGTATCCAGGCCCGCAATGCATGAAATGAGCCAAGAAGTGTTTCAGTGAGTTTTGAATTGCCTTGAATTTAATCCATAGGCTAACCCATCCTAAGTCCACCTATAATGGCCTAATCAGATGCTGGTGATCAGTACTATCTTCTGCCTGTGAACAGCCCTGGAAAGCTCTGCCTCTTTGATCCTCCATGATTACTGGTGTGTTCCTTCTGTTTCTCTACCACAAGAAAACTGTTAAGTCCCCCATGTTGCCAAGAGGCTGGGTTCCCCTTGCTTTCATCTTATATGAATGTCAATGATTGCAACATTTTTCTGTTTACAAATCATCCCCTGGAAAAGCCTATTCGTCTAGTAACTGTTCCCTTATTTCCTCTTTCCAGAAAGATATCTGGGATAATTCTCTGTTGGTACAGACTTAGGCTGAATTGCTCAGCCAGTTCCTTTTCGTGATTCCTTGACATCACAATTAAATAAATGTAAATTTCTGTAATCCTTTGGGGTTTGGATTTGTTTTGTTTTGGTCTTGTGCAGGGTTTTTTCCTTTGATTGCTTGGTTTTGTTGTTGGATTTTTATTTCTGGGTTTTTTTCCCTTCAAGACAGAAAATTAATTCCCTCTTATATAAGACCTAAGTGAAACTTTGAAGGTAGATCACTGTTCAAAAGCCAGTCTGGATAAGGCAGCATCAGGTCTGCCACATGTAATCTTTTAGTTACATCTGAGAAGATTTTGCACATTCAAAACAGCTGTACATGCACTTGTGCTACAGCCTAAGGCATGCAACATACCATTTCAGTGGCACATAAGGAAATACTATGCTGCCAGGCTGGAAAAACATCGACCACCACAGAAAGCAGTATCTGCCTTATGCCCACAGGGCACTGCACCAGTGCAGTGTGGATATAACCCCCCTGGCCTAGAATCCTCAGCAACTGTGAACATAACTCCACACCACTTGAACTGAAGGCCAGGAGCTGGATGCAGCTAGTGAGGATGTACCGCCAGTAACTCTTCCCATTATCAACTGACTGGACACTTCATCAAGCTTATCTTACCGCTGAACTTTACCAATAACCTCAAATATTTTTGTAATAAAGTCAGTGGAACCCTGAGCTTTGTGTTGTGCTGTAGAATCTGCTTGAAGAGCAAATGGAAGTCTCAGAGTTTAAAATGTATCCTGGATAAGACAGTATCAGGTTTTACCTCAACTCTTTGCAGGAAAAAAAGGGAACTTGGTCTCCCGTTTTACTCTGGGACTTGTTTGCTGAAGCAAAGTAGAAGCAGTAAGACTCAAAGCATATTTCTTAATAGTAGTTTTCTTTTGATATTGTATTTCTGCACTTATTGAGGTGGTACACACTGAGGTGAAACTGCAGCTGCTACTGTCAAGGTTTTGATGTCTGTAATCTCCTGGTTCTGGTAGCTTTAGCTTTAGTGTGGAATGACATAGTGTATTCATCTGTTCAGAACATGGTTTATTGCAGTGACAAGTAAATAAAATGTAACTCTTAGTTTGCCATTGTGCCAGTCAGTTCAGACCAGAACTTATGTCTCAACATAAGACAAGTCTATGTGTTAACAGAAGCACATATAGATGGTTGGCACCAGTAAGATCAGAGCTCCATCTCACTCAGTGTCTGGAGGGCAGGCCCAAGATTAAATGTAAAATGAGGGCAAGCATACAGAGGTAGTTGCCTGGGATAAACCCTCAGACTCCAGTGACCTAAAACTCAGGGATGTCAGAGTCTCTGTAAGATTGGGGGAGAAAAAAAAAAAAAGAAACAAAAAAGAAGGTTGTAAGGTAATACCATAAAACCAGAAGATCGTCACCGGCTTGATGGCTGAATTCGAAAACTGCCTGGGCCTGTACTACTGACAGCACACACTGCAGCAATAATTCCCACCAATATATGGCCCCTACACAGGAAGTGTTTTATTGTGGGGATTTATGGACTACACCTGTAACATCAAGGAGAATAAGCTGGCCCTTCAGTGGAGTTACAAAAAATGTTAAAAAAAGCTTATGTACATGAAGGTGACAGAGTATGTCCGGCCTGGTTTGACCTAAAGACCTGAGCTGTATTAAAAGGTCTTCATCTGTTGTAATGCTAGGTTTAGTTTAGCAAGCTGCAGCTTTCCTGTGAGCTCAGCGGGGATGCTTAGGGCAGTGTGACCATTATCACCCTCCCATAGTCCATTTTGGACGGCTCTGCAGTTTTTGCTCTGGCGGCTGTCAGCGTTACAACACAGTGATTGCAAAGGAGGTGAGAAGGGTCTCCCATGAGGGTTTGAGAAGATCTTTTAATTGTTATATCTCATCCCAGTGACTCCCAGAGGCAGAGGGACCTCGTGATCCAGGCGCAGGGGGGTTTTGTCATATCGCAGGGGCAGTACATGGGCAGAGTTGGGGTACAGGAACCAATAGGGAGAGCCCGAGGGAGTTGCCAGGGCGAAGCGCCAGGAACGGGGTGGAAGGGGGAACAATCTGGGATAGGAAAAGCAATGGGTAAACAAATCGCCACATTTATCAGCTCTCTGATAACTTCTTTGCAGAGTGGGAGGATGGTTAATATATGGCTGCCTTCCAGGACTCAAATTCATGTGTTGGTCTGCAGTAAGGTGTGTGAAGTTGGTCTGAATGAAAGAGTCAGTGCAGAGAGACAGACCCTGATCTGAGGTGCAGGGTTATTCCCTGAGAAATGGAGAACACATTATTGACTCTACATAAAATGAATTTCCATCAAAACATCAGAGAAAAAAAGAGAATTGCAATCACTCTGTGGTTTATTTTTACTTTTCTAAAGGATGACTAATGAAGTAGTGATTAACAATACTAGCAGAGATATACCCAGCAGGACTGCAGCTAATGATGTGCACTTTACCAGTGTTTTTGGTTTCTGTGATTTTCTATTCTACTTGGTTCATGGGTCTCTAAAGCTTTCTCTATCAAAAGAGCTGTAAATATCTTCAGAAAAAAAGTATGAATGAAAACTGACTGCCACTCACAAGAATCCCATTCTCCCTTTGATGACTACATGTAATCTAGATCTCCTACCGTGTTCTTCATCCACATATCTCAAAGCATTTTATAAAAGAGACTGTAAACATTGCCTTCATTTTATAAAAAGAGGCTTGACTATGGAAGGAAGTGTTCAAGGTCACACTGAAAGTACTGGTAAAGATAGACCTCTCTCTTCCAAGTCAGGGAAAACAGGTAGTGAATTTTTTATTTAAGGATCACACCAAAAACTGAGGAAATAATCACACTGGTTCAATCCAAACCAAAAGACATGTTGGTAAGTTAGCAAATTCATGTTGAAATGCAAAGTACACATTACAACATTTGCTGTTGTTATTCTAGCCAAAATATGTCCTCAAACTCAACCCAGATTTGGAACTGTTTTCCATTTTCTACTTGGTGACCATAATTATTTTTGCCAGCACTAGGCGAGAGCTCCAGTTCAGAGTGTTACCTGGCCACCAACACAGTAAAAGTATAACATCACAGAGACAAATGCTAAAGGAGAAACCTGAACTTCTGTCTCTTTCAAAGGACAATCAGTAAAAATTGCTAGATATTCAAATACTTTGGTACAAAGAGAAAGTGCACTAGATCTTCCATATGTGCAACTTTTCTGGAAAGAGCAGAAGAACAAGAAATGTGGCAGAAGAGCACAATGTATTCAAAGAAGTTGTCTATAGAAACCATAATCAAAACTGTACCACTACAAAAAATGTGAGATGTCAACAACAATCCAACTGTGTCATATACTAACTTTTAAGTACAGCTACAAATATGAGATATATCAGACAATATCCATTAATTCAGAATCTTGTCTCAGACACTAGCCAAAGACATGGGTTTAAAGAAAAAATGCAAAACCAGGCCATTCATAAAAAAATTATTGCTGATATAATGTTGTCTTTCAGTGGTTTGAATAACCTGTATCCTCACCTTTGTGTTTAATAGTCCATGATGGACTTCCATTAATTCATCTAATGAAATTTAAACAAATTGCTGTCAGCATGTAGGGGTGATGCAGCATGACCATCACGTGACATGTGTACATGCTGCACTGCCAAATATTCATAGTGTTGTCCCAAATATGGGTTCTTTCACATGGTGTGCTAGAAGCTGATCCACACACAGAGTCAAGATATTGATTTCATCTCTGTGCAGAGATGGGTGCTGGGTGGTAAGTCCACAAAGCTGGCACACCTTCAGTTTTATACACTTCAAACAGTGAAACATTGGCATTTCCCATATGCAGAACAACCTGAAACCATAGTAACTGACCTTTCATTCTCTCCTTTCAGTCTCTCCATGCAGTCCCTGCTGAAAGGTACACTGCACATTTATTTTACTGCATGTGCTCTGTAAGGAAGAGGCTTAGGCAAGTAAGAGACAATCATATGGTGGGTCTTATGTTATTTAGTGACTAAGGCTAACACAAAGTTCCTTTCTTTGGCTTTGTAGTTTGATCTCTAGTGTTCTCTTGTTCTTACTTCTCAGGTCATGGTTCCTGAAGGTTTGGTTATTCCCTCATTTTTCATAAGCTTTTTTATTTATCTTGGACTGTGCTTCAGTGAATTTTTAACCTTTTCATAGTACCTTTGTTGAACAAAATGGAGAAGGGCTTACCCTGCTATAATCCCATGTAAAAATGGACAAGACACGCTTTTATAAATAAAGGTATCACCCACTTTGCTGATAATGTTCCAAAGCTGGGCCTTGTCTGGTTGTTCTTGTTTTCAGAACAACTCACAACACAATGCTACCTTGTGACCTATGTTTTGAGTAACACATGAAGTGAAATGAAAGAGTATTGTCCTGTGGGTTGTTGGAAGCTACTGATCTGTGTCTACAGCTCTTTGCTGTGAACGCTTCTTCTCCCCCAGCCTTGTTCCAACATAAAATAGCTGTCATCTTCTCAGCTAAATTGGGAGGAAATTATCACTGCACTTTGATATGAATGCTGCCTTAGTAATCTCTGGTGTTGAATCCATTTCTTTACAATGCAGCTTCTAACAAAAGGGCAAAACCCTTAAAGAAACAAATACTTATCAGCTCAGAAATTCACTTTCAAACTTTCAGCAATCTGTCCTTTGACAGGGAAACACTATCTACAACAGCAGGAGCACTCACCTGTCCTTGGGCTATGCAAATGTTGGAAGAAAAGATTAATCTCCTGTACTCCTTGTTTAATCCAGGGTGTGGTTGATACCAGTCACATTGAATTTACAAAATACAGAAGCAAAGGGAGAGCAAACTCAGCTGCCATGCTTTCCCCCTCTTTTTTGTACATCAGTTATAAAATAAGATGACTGACCAAATTTTCAAACCTTTTAAATGTCTTTGAATGCTAGGGTTTGGGGGTTTTTTAATATATTATTATAATTTTATTTTAACCAGCAAACATTTTGAACAAATTGTTCATGTTTCTAACTTGGCAAATTTGGACAATGCTTTGTTGGCAGAGAGGAGTTAATGATCAAAATATTCTTTTTAAAGACAATGAAGATTGCATAAATATATCTCATTTGTATGTTTAAGTATCAAGACATAAATACAGTGAAAATAAAAAGTCCTTTTTTAAAACTCTGTAAGCAGGACAGGTTTCCAGAGCTGATGATTGTATATAGCTGTCACTAGCCTCCTTTGGAAATGTACATACATCTGGAAATCAGACTGCTTTTGTTAATTTTTTCAGGTTCAGATCCTGGACACCACAGTTTTACTCATTGTTCTATATATATCATGAACACAGAATAATAAAGGTAAGAAATAGGAAAAAAAAAAAAATCAAAGGGTTAAGCTATCCCCACAAGGTTTTTTTAAAACTAATTTAAAAGTTAAAGTAATTTCTAATTGGGCATGGAGTCCATTTCCTTTTCTTCAGCTTCAGTAATGCTGTCAACTCTTAATTTTCCAGGAAAACACAAAAAGTTAGGTGCCCACTGTTCTCAGGAAGAACTTAAGGTGAGAGAACTGAGATTTTGAACAACATATTCATTATAATGAACAGGCTTGTGATCCTGAAAGGACAGGACAACACCAGAAAGAAGGCATCTCTTCCGTTGGTTAGTAAACAGTATGACTCAGGGCATGAGCCACAATAGCAGCTGGCAGTGCTACATCTCTGTTGGCTACTGGGCTAATTTTCAGTGCCTAGGAAAGGATGGAGCTTTCAATCTGTGACATTTGCTGGTTTTACCAGTGTTGTATTTGGAGAATGGCAGCACTGTCTGTAACTCTTTCAGCTCTTGCAAAATTCTCATCAGAAATAAAATGATCAGCAGTGATATTTTTTTCTTGCCTGCCTGCTGATCAACAAGCAGGTCTGGGTCAGCCTCACTTTGATCATAAGCATCCACTTGCCATTGAATAATTTACGTTCAAAAACCAGTGTCCAGGGCTCCATGTTGACCTGCAGGACATATGTGTTATGAAAGCTTTTTCAAAATTAAACTGTGATAACTTTTGCTAGTTGTGTATGAGACTTGGAATTTGTATGATCAGAGCTGTGTACTGTGGTGGTGCAAGTGGCTCCGGCCACTCCAGCCACTGAAAATATCACCGACACCAAGCTGTGGTGGTCAGGCACCGAGGTCTAAAGCAGCTAACTCCGTGGTGACGGTGAGAACCCACAATCCCTCAGTTCCATGATTTACATGTTTCCCTATGATGGTTCATGTTTTCTCCTTCCTGTTTTATGTATAAGTCTATGTATATTCATTTCCCTTAGTTACTATATATAAGTTTTAGAAAGTTCTGTAGTACGCGGCACCCCATTGGTTCCTTCCCCAAGTCCCGCCTATGTGTTATTCCCATTGGTTCCCTCACTGCTAACCCCGCCTACCTGCCCTTATCTCATTGGCTATAATCCCTTTCCCCGCCTTCCCTATCCCCACTATAAAATCCCTGGACCCTGGCAAGAGTTCGGCTTTTTTCCTTGTCCCTTCTTGTGAGTAAGTTTTAGTGTGGAATCCGTACGGAGAGTCCCTTCTCTTCTTCTCCGCCTCCATTCCCTCACACCTGTGACAGAGGAGATTGCTCCCTCGGGTGAGGAGCTCTTCCCCTGCTTTCTGTGTGTGCTGCCTTCCAGAGGGATTGTAGCCTAGACCTCCGGGCTCCTTTCTGTTGGCATGCTGGGTGCAAACCCCCTACGTGTACCTGTGATGGTTCCTGCTTGCCATGGCTAAATAGGCCTACCATTTGGTTGGAATTGACTGTGGCCATATTCTGATTATTGCTAATACTACAACCCATAAGTACATAATAAACGGTACATAATAAACTGCAGTCTTGAACTTTGAACATACAAACCAACAGGGAAATCCAGGCTCTTTCAAAGCAAAGGAGAAGGTTGGAGGCCATTGGCCCCTCTGGTGCTCATCCACAGCTTAACCCATGTTTTGCAGATTTGTAGATCTCAGCCAGGTATCTTGTGAAATAATTAATATCAGCAGATGTGACTCTTGAAGAAAATTCCCCACATCACTCCTCTCTCACCTTGTACCAACAAAAGATGCCTTCGCAAGTTTCTTCTGAGAGCCATCCCATTTCTTCTCAAAGCTAATGGTAATGCATAGGTTGCCTTTTCTGCTGCATGTGGTCATTTTCCCTCTGGCCTTAGTCAGAGCTTGTCTGCTTCATTTATATTTAGGATTTGCTGCTGATGTAGTTTTCCCTTTTTATAATGAGCGAAGTCAGTTCATAAAGGCTGTGTCACTGCTTGTGTCAGCACAGCAGAAGACAAAAGTGCAGGAGTGTGCAGTCAGCAGTAGGAAGGAGAAGCAATTTTATATATTACATGATATTACATATATTGTATCATACCATATCATATCCTAGCTTTCCTAGATTTTTCCTAGTCTCCCCTAATACAGGTTACCTTAAATATGTGTTTTCAGCAGGTTTTGCTGCTTCAATGAGAAAGGGACTTTTATTTTCTAACTAGTAACCAAATTTTAATCTTTCTCAAAGCTTCCTCCGCTTGTGGATTTCAGGCTTTCTTAATAGCTTCTAACAAGGTCCTTAAAATTTTAGAAATATTTAGAAAACTTCTTTATCATGAATGGTTTGTTTCATCCTCTAGTCTATGCAGCTTGGCCTCACACCACTGAGGTCAGGGGACTCTGCTCTTTTATATTGGTTAGAAAGCAGCCAAGAATCTGTTCCACTAGTTTACCTAAGAATTTAATTTCAGGAGGATTTAAAAAGGCAGGACTATTTCAACCCCTATTATACTGTTAACATCACAATGCTATGTGGTGATGGTTTGCTTCAGAGTATTTCCTTCAGGCAGTTTTTCTCAGAAAAACAGTATAACATGGGGGACTCTCCAGCCAAGCCGCTGTTCTGAACAATAAAGAGTGCAAGTTTTGTTAGCAGTACAGCTATTTTATTCCCTGTTTCTGTAAGAACTCCCAGGAAAACTTCATCCAGTCCTGGCAAACATTCACCAATTCCTACAGTTTTTGTTTCACATTTTTTTAAATACTTCTCCCTATGACAATGCCCCATCATCAGACAAACATCAGCATATCCTTTCCTTTGTTGTGAGAACTACAGCAAAATGCTCATTTTGCTGCTGCCTTTTGATGTTCTCCCTTGATAGAAAAAGCATGCTTGTTCTGGATTATATTTATTTTTCCTTAGAGGATAAAATAAGGAAATAACAAACACAATGTCCAGAGAAAAAGTCCCCCTCCCTATTCCCATACTATGAGAGAAATGCCAAGGAGATGGGGAGCTACAGCCCTGGCAATGGTTACACTACAAATGCTAACAGTTCAGATTATCATTTAGTGTAATTTATAATCAGGCAGTCCCTATTGATTACCACTCAGAATCAGAGCCTTCTGCTCTGATAAGTACCTCTGTGCAAGGTACTGCCAAACAATTAAGAAGAGAAGCAGATGCTTACATGGATTTATTAATATCTAGAGAGCTTATGTAATTTCTGGCATTTCCTGTTTCCAAGTAGACTATAAACAATGTTAAACATTTACATCTTCAAAGTTATAATTACTCTCCATAAGAATTCCAATAAGATATGTGTTGTACCCATTATTATCCATGTTTATGAGGAGCAGGAGACAGGAATGGTGAGTTGTACAAATACTGATGAGGAGTTCCTGGCATCTACTGTAAAAGAGGCCACTAGCTTTTCTCTCAACATAGGCTTTCTCCCAGCTTACATTATCTATTTCACCTGAACTGAGAAACAAATTTACCCCCTTTTGAGGGTGTAAATATTCATTCATATGTGGGCTAAAAAGAATCATCCACTTAAAATTTATCTGGAATCTCATTACAACTGAATACTGTCAAGATGCCCTTCCCTGCCCATGTATTCTTGCGCAATATCTCTGACAGTACACCTGCTGTGTGAGCACAATGACAACTTAATGAGGCGGCTTGCCTGCAGACTGAGTCTGCTGAGCCTGTTCTGCTTGAAGATACTTTATATACCCACAGATACCAACAATTCCCAAGTGTGTCCCTTCTTGGAAGCAGGAGCAGAATTCTGACCAAAGAGATTGCAGGCAGGTGTGAAAAGTGGCAGTGACAGGACAGGTGATTTTTAACAGCACTCAAGTCCAGAGCATACTGCTGAGTTTACAAGATCAAGGTATAGACGTGGAGGCCCTGGAAAGTTAATGAAATCCTGGGCTGAAGCTGCAAGTATGCCCAAGTGCCAAGTATCCCACTTTAGAGTAGAAAACCCTTTTGCTCATGTATGTCTGTATTTGTTTATATATCCTGGTGATGTCCTACGGGAAACAGTTTCAACGGTCTTCTGCTGCAGAAGTGTGTGTTTTCTTTAAAAAACTTCTGAACCCATAGTCCAGTTACAGTCAAATTTGACTAAGAATGAAATCATTAATATAGAGATTTGCTTCATGTTTTAGGAAAACAAGAGAATGGCTGGCAGAGTGACTCTGAGTTATCAGCATGCTCACTAATGAAAATGCTGCACAAAATACCAGCAAAAGATGCACGTGGGACAGAGATTCCCTGTCCACTGGAGAGCTCTAATCAGAGCTGTACTTAACTAACTAGAAAAACTCACTCTGAAGTCTGTTTACTGGTGCCCAGTAAGGAGTGAGTTGACGAAACAGCTTTGATATAACAAAAAATCAAGCAATTTTAAGATATAAATCCCAAGAAATTAGGATTTATGAATTGTGCTACTTTTAGAACTAATTATTTTGATTCAAGAAATAGACTCTAAAGGGGTCAGCATCACATTTTATATCTGTTTGGAAAACCAACTCAATTCAACAAGCACAGGCAGTCTTGGTCAACTTTTAGTCACAAGAATTAAAAAAAATTATTTACTGGAATGCCCTGGATTTCAGCACTTTCAAATCTTTTGGTTTCCCAAGTACACCTACGAGCATTTTTTACAGTGTTTGAGACTTAGATGAACACAACAAGGTCTCCACAATGTGCCCCTTGCATGGAGTCTTGGAAAAGAAAGGTCTCAGATAAAATGTTATCTAAAGAATGTAACATGACTCCAGAGTCTCTGATGAACTTTTCAAAAAGTAGTTAAGGAGACAATATGTTCAGCCTTGCTAGTTCCATTTCCATTTCCTTTCCCATCTAAGAGGATTTCCCGTGGTACCACTGATCTTTAGGTTCCTGCCAGAACTGTGTAGGATGTCAATTACTTCCAGAAGTTTTCGAAAAGATCTAGATCATGATCTGGAATGTGGATTCTCCATCCAGGTAATCAACATGCACTCTTGCAATGGATTCTCTGATTTGTTAGTACTTTTATACCTTACAAATACAAAACCCAACTATATCTTTCACTTTCCACATTATTATTACTTGAATTTCATTTTTGTTTTACTAAGTATACTCAGGAGATGTCTGTTCTGGTTTTGATCTGCTTTTCCCTGTTTGAATCCCAAAATGGAGAGAAAGAAAGGCCATCTCTGAAATCTCACATGTTTAATGAGTTAGATTTTTAAAACAAATTTCTTCCTAGTGCAGTATTGTAAATATATAAATGGAGGTTAAAACAAATCCAGAAAATATTTTTCAAACCCTCTTTGTGTCACAAGAAACCCAAATCCTATAGATTACTATGTTGGAATTGTTCAACCTTTGCATAGGCCTTTCACTGATATTTTATTCCCTGTGTCCATGCAGATCATCAGAGGTAGTCAGGAAGGAGGAACACTACTTACCTGAGTCTCTACAATGGTCCAAAGTTATGACACGACTCAGATAAGGTTACAGTACCACCAGCTCAATCTTTTTGGAGGATATTCTCCCTGTGAGTCAAATGTTTCCCCCATACCAGCGCAGAGTGCTTTGGCTAAATAGAACTAGCCAGTTTTCTGTTTATTATGGGACAGTTAAAAAGAGGAAGTGGCTGGGATTTGTGATTTTACAAACATTTTTTTCTACTTCTATATATTTCCACCTATTTCTCTGATGTTTTTGCTATCCTACAGCTCTGTAGTGTGACATGAGGTAAAAAAATGTCCAGGGTAATGCAGTTGTTAATTAGACTCTGCATAGTTTAAATCTAATTTCCTAGTAAAATCCAGCCAATACTAAACCACTGGCTACCCATCTGCTTATTTCTACTGGGATGGATATCTAAAGATGAGCTGATTGATTTGTGGTCTAAGTCCCTAAATATAAAGGCTGTAAAGTAGTCTAGACGGCAAGCAGAATAGTGCCATCTGCCCATATGTTCACACTGCTTTCTCAAAAAAGCAGACTGACTTAGTACTTACACATCCACAGTGAGGAAGGAGAGAAGGGTGTGGATTTTTTTGTTGTGCACATGCTGACTCTGCTAAGTTGAAAATGGCTTGTGATGAGCCAGCCTGCTACACTGAAGGATGCCTGAGGGTTATGGGACAGGTACACAGGGCAGAGATATTGAAGATCAAGGACAAGGGCTTGAGTGGCATTTCCAGACCTTCAGACTTACTACCTCAGAAACTGGAAACTGCAGCATCAACAAACAAATGTGCCTGCCTCTTCTTAAACCTGAAGAAAGTGAATAGGGAGATTGCAGACAAGAAGTAATATTAAGCAAATTCCTGACTCCCTCGAGTGCAGAATCAACTCCTTTTCTGTAAGAGAGTTGTGCAATCTGCCTATAAGATATTTATACTGCTTTTGCATCTTGAAACTAAAGTGCCAAGCAGCTGGATCTTTGCTGCCTCCTACTTTTGCCAGTTTGTGGGTGAACTTTCCCCAAGCCAACAACATGTCAGGCAGGATGCAGTCACAGAAAGCTGGAAGAGGGGGAGAGGGAGAGAGCTTTATCAGAAAGCTAACTTTTGTAGTTTTTATATTCAGACTGAGCAGGGATTGAGGGCTTCATTCTATGGTGAGGTGGTGATACAGACAAACTGAAAACTCCTCATGATAACTGGAACCAAACTGCTGCCATGGAGGATCTCGAGCGTGACTTCCTTCGCAACCTCTTTTGGTTTTTAAATTTCCAATGGAGACATAAGAGGTATAAAAATATAACTTGTTCTATGCACATCTAAGTAGTATAAAAAATCCATAAAGAGGAGAAACTCTAGAGTCCTAAACAGTCTCATACAGTCTCATGCTCTGAAAACGTAAAAACCGTTGAGCTATAAATTGCCATCTAAGAGCTGCCAAACTTCATTTGTCAGAGCATCAGTGATGGCCTACAGAAAAAACTAGTGAGGAAATTTGTAGGAGACCAGACATCTTACCAGGAAGCTTACACCCACTGTAATGCAGCAGTTCAGACACATAATTTATATTGGTTTCCTTATTTGACCCTTTAATTTGACTCCCTTTGGTAAAATACTGTAGTCAGTATTTTGGAGTCACCAGATTCTTCCTTGAATTCCTTCCTGGGATTTATATGCTGTGTTCATGGAATAGCTTAATGCTGGAGAGAATTTTTATTCCCAGCCAGTGCTGGTGTTAACCTGTTGACATAAGTTTGATTTGGTACTTGCATTACTTTAATCTTAAATAAGTATTACCAAAAGGAGAACAGCTTTGAGAAAAGCGTTTTCTTGACTTTCTGGTTAATCACTTGCATAAAATTGATCCTAGGTTTCCCTTTGTAGCAGAAACAATGGGAGTTAAGGCACTTGTAGAGGACATTAGTGATCTCATGTAAATCCTCACCAACACCCTTGATTAGACTTGGGATCTTGCCCTTTTAAAAATGTCAGTTGTGTCATTATTGCCTTTAATTAAGGGGGAATATAACTCCAAATAAGTGATTTCATGTCTAAAAATAACAACCAGCTGTGCCATGAGATAAAATGTGCTTCAGCTCCCTGTGATTACACCATCAGCAAAAGGTAGAAGAAAAAGAAATATTCTCCCTTGGCAAATGCAAATCTTCAAAGGCAGTAAGAGCCTATCAACCTTCTAAGCTCAAGTGATATCAGAATTGGAACTGTCAGGAACCCCTAAATACTTCCCCAAGAAATGATTTTCCACAGTAGACATAATATCATTGAAAACACAGAATAATCGACATTAAAAAAAATAACAGCCAACCCACCCATAACACTATTATTCAGGACAAAGCATTCTGCTTTCTGTGCTTGCCATCACACTCTTTTTCTTATGTTAGTGATTATATACCACTACACAGTGGAAGCATAAAAAGAAGATTGTCTGTTGAAATGTGATGACATCTTTCAGTGACATCTCTTAATCATAGAATAATGGAATAACTCATGTTGGAAAGGACCTCTGGAGTTCTTGAGTCAAATGTCCTGTTCAGAGCATGGTCAACCAAGAAAACACCAGAATGAATGAGTAGGAAAAGTGGCCCAAGTCACTCTAGAGTTAATCTGCCTTTTAAATCAACAGCAGTACAAACGTTATGCTGGAGTAATGGGTGCTTAGGCAGAGGGCTTTCTTTAGCTGCAACAAGAGTATGAAACAAGAGTCTTTTTGCAGTGGGTTACATGTGGAAAGCATTAGGAAGTGGAAATGGGAGAACAATTCCATCTTGCTTGATGGAAAGCAAGAGAGCTTGCTGGGTTGCATGGTGTGACCTATGGAAAGACATGTGGTGGCCCAGTAAAAGAGGAAGAGGTAAAATCTGCTGAGCTTTGGTTACTGAAGTGCTAAATTACAGGAAAGTGACGGAAGTTTGTGCCTTTCCTATCTCAGATTAAGTCAGTAAGAAGCATTCACTGAAGAGAGTCAAACTGCCAGGAGTTACCTAAAAACTCATCTGTGAGATGTTTTTCATCCAGCTGAAAAGTTAAACTCAAGACGACATCTAAATTCTTATTTTCTCCTAGACTTTTCTCAAAGAAAGGTTTACAAAAATAGCAATATGATAGGGCAACATGGGGAATAAAAGTAAAGGCTGAGGAAGGTATGTTCTAAAGCATCAAACATGTATAATAACTATAGATAAAGATATGTAGGTAAGTCATGTTGATCATTTTGCGGATGCCATAGTTTCATCATTATCTGCTCTGCTACCATCGATCATTTTCCACCCCCACAAAAATTAGTAATGAAAACATGCAGAACCAAAGAAGCTATTCAAGTATACACTAACTGAATATTTGAGCCAAAAGTCAAGTATTTGTCATCAACTTTGGTAAACTGTTACTTCCCATCAGGTTCAATTTAGTGTTGTTTATACCCAGGAACACCCACCATGTATAGTTTGTATTAGGATAGGGTCAAGAAGTGGAGAGAAACCATGTCAGAATCTCAATCTCTGTGATCATTCTAGCCATAAATAGCAAGAAATTTTCAGAGTAGAGAGCAACAGAAATTTTGTGTACACCCTTGCAAATTGGATTTGGTTAGAAACAGAAACCTTTAATTTCTTCCAAACAACTCCTGTATCTGTGAACCCAAATGCTATTTGACCTAAATGAATAAATGTTTTGAGTAAGACCTGTGCCTCCTTCTATAAAACCATAGAAATGGTGCCTGTGACTTTATGGAACCATCCTGGGCCCCTATGTTGACAGCCCATGTTTTATAACAACCAGGGGATGGCTGTTTCACATGACAGGATGAACAGCCAGATAATCCTTTAAGGCAGAGCACCTTCCATCTCACTTGGAAGGCATTCCCTAAATGCAGATAACAGCTATTTATCCTACAATGTGGTCCTGTTCATTTGGCAGTCAAAGCTCTGTAAGAATTGAGTAATCCATGCTTTCTGCAGGCCTTTGGTGAACTCTGGTAACCCTTCTGCCTGCCACTACTCCCTTGTCATGGACTATACAGGCAGGTTCAAAAATTCTCTTGTGGGCTGGCACTGCCTAGAGCCACAATTTTGCAAACAGTTGTTTATCTGGGTGTCTTCCATTGCACTAGAATAACCCCATGACTGGGACAAAAACACCCATTGAGAGAATGGCACATACACAACTCAGAGAAGGCACATACACAACAATAGCATATGTTCTGCATTTAATTATGATTTTGCAAACATTGCATTGGTTGTAAACACATCAGCTAAGCAATAACTGTAGATGCATGCACAGGCAATGTAGGAGTCTTTGTTAAAGAAAGAACATCTACTGAAAATTGTACCTACTAATCTCGTGCTTGCTCACAGCTGATTTACTGTAGGGGGTCTTGGGACATATCAAATCAGTGATTTCCATTTATGGGTTTTAATTTTTTTAATTATTCAAATAAAATTTACATTAAATAGTGTCTATATCTTTTTTGGTCAAATATGCAAATTGGGCACAATAAGAGGCAGCAGGCACACCAACAGTGTAACTCAGATTCAGCTCCAATGCCTCTAGCAGTTAGGCAACACAACATTAATAAAAATATGATAAGAAATGGTTCAGTAAGATCTACTGTTGAGGTCAGAGCAGCCAACACACCAAGGAGCTGAAAGGTCTGTGCTAGCATGCCCTTGTTAACAGAAATTAATAAAATACGTATGTATATCTATCTATGTATCTGTTTACTTAACTGCATTTTTGAACATAGAAATATCATCAAAATATTAAAAACAGCATGCAAGGAATCCTGGTAAGGGTCATGGAAACATGGGATAATCTGGATTGGAATGGACCACAGGAGATTTCTAGTCCAAACTCCTACTCATACAGGGTCTCCATGGGATCAGACCAGGGTGCTCAGCATGTTGTCCAGTTACATTCTGAAATTCTCAAGGATGGAGATGACATAACTTCTCTCAGCAGTTTGCTCCACTGGCTGGCTGTGTTCATGGTGGTACAGCTTCTCATTACACCAATCTGGACCGCTCCTATGTCGGATCATGCTTGTTTCCCACCCTCCTGCCATGCATTTCTGTCATCTCATTCAAGTTGCAAATGTCAATCACTAGGACTCTGGCATTAAACCCTTATCAATTTGCAGTATCTCTATTTTTCCATTGAAAGTACAGGTCCCTCTAGTGCAAATTTAAACTTTCTGAACAAGTAGTGATTTTCTGCAGTCCCCTGACAGTTGTTGAGGACCACCACCTGGAAAACACTGTGAAAATACATTCCCAGTTAAAGGCTTGTTGAGTTTCAGCACAAAAGACTGGGGAGCAGAATGGCAGAGCACCAGTTTAATTGGAAAGATGATCCTTAGGACCAGATGTCTAGCCGTGAAGAAATCTTAACATTGCAAATGAAGTAAATTTATTAAGCTGGAGAGAAAAAGGTACAATAGAGAGAACATAATCTCTGTTCACTAATTTAGAAAGAGCTGGCACCCAAACTGCTGTCAATCAGTTGAGCACCAGTTCTTTCAGTGGAGATCTATGGCTCTTACACCACCTCAGGATTAGGCTTGAAGTATCCTATCCCCTAAGGAGCTATTTCTTGTCTCATTCTATGTATCATCTTCCATGTGCCACACATCATACACCAGCAGGGATTTGCTTGTTATGTCGATACAGTACTGCACTGCTTGGTAATTCATTGCTCACTGACATGTCAGAAATTTTTTTAATGATGTGCTTCTGCTGCTCCAAAATAGAGTGAACTCAGAATATTAAGTTTTGTATACATTAGGCATTCATTTAGATCATATGGCAAATCCAACATCCCTACAGAATGGCTCAAACTCCTTTTGATGCTTTCCTTCTGTTTGAGCAAATAATCTTCAATAATTTTTCCTTCTTTGGCACAAATCAAAGGTGAAAAAGTCATTACAAGGACAAACAGTTCTGTCAAAAAGTATGTAGCATGCTAGAAGGAGCACAGGCAGTCTACTTGTGACACTGTTTAGTGAGATTGAATGAGCGCTACATTAAACAGCTCTTATTTCTCTGTAGAATGGAAGAAGTGGAAGGATCACATTCAGGTTTAAAATAAGAGCTCTCCTGGGGGTGTGGCAGTGCATAATTGCATTCTAAGTCTAGCTGAATCTGCAATCTGATGCAATTCTAGTACCAGTCATGAAGTCAGAAGTCACTCCATGATACCGTTCTAGATCTTTAATTACAACCCCTGTCTAGGCAGTTATTTAAGTACATGTTAAAATCTCACTTCAACAGGATCACTCACATGCTTCCAAGTTAAGACACAGGCTTGATTGAGTGTCTATCTTAATCATGGCAAAGCTTGATTAATTCCTAAATCAAAGTAAGTGAAGATTCTCACAGATAAAAGGAATTCAGACTGGCCCCTGGTGCAATACCCCCTCCCAGGACAGGTAAGGCACAAGGGCTAAATAGAAGCATGACACAAGATGCTTCACACAGTATTGATCCTTAATGAGGCTGTTAGGTAGATTATTCACTGATGTAAATCTGACATAGCGCTGGCAAAGCTGACAAAACATTGCTGATAGGCAAGTGCTCAGATTTACTGGCAGAACAATAGGATGGCAAAGTGAGGAGTGCAGAGGGCCACTGCCCCAGCTCTTATCTCTGCCACTTCATGCCAATGAGGTACAGTTGCAATACAGTCTTCAACACAATAATACCTATTCACACATTCTCTGCATAGCAAATGAAAAAGGAGGACTTACAATTAGTGTTGTGCTACTGCTCCTGGTGTAACTTTTCCTCATTCATTAGTTCAACATCCAATCCATCTGCTGGACACCAAATGAGACCCAGGATTCTTAGCAATGTATCAGCTAAAACACACACAGTCAAGCTATGCAATTTAATTCTGTATGATTTGGCTAAACCAAGCTGGATTTTTTTTCCACTGGGTCTAATGGATTAGATCCGTTTCAGGTTTCCAGTTCCTCATCTTGGGATGTTTTAGTCTACACATTAAAAAATACACCTTTGTTTATAAATATGAAATGTAGAAAGAAAGTAATTCCATTGCATCAAGTTGTTTCTGCTCAAACTTCCCAAAATTGTTCTCTTTCAAGCAGAATCCAGGCTCAGAAAAACTTCAGCTCTTTAAAAAAAGTGGAAGCAGTCGTTTTTTTTATTAGCTTTACTTCCAACTCATTTTAGATTTCAATCATAACCGTTCATACTATTACACTATTTAGGAGCATTACAGTTCTGGCTTCAGCTGAAGTATTCCAGTTCCACTGTGATTAGATTTGGGTTGTGAAATGTTGGGGGTCTTTTTGAGGAAACCAGTACTGGAAGAAAAAAATGCTTAGAGAAAATATTTAGAGAAAAGTATTAGAATCTTGCTTTAAGTGATGAACCTGTGCCATCTCTTATAAACTCTGTCTCTCCAAAACTAAAATATATAAAACAGTTATAGGGCCTTAAGATATATGTGAAACTAATCTGGTGAGAAATGCAAGAAATGTATATGTATATAGAGAATAAAAAGGGAAAAGCCAAGTTGATGCTAAACCTAATGAAGTCATGACAGAGATATAGATAATATACTTTAGCCACCCTGCTCTTTTCTCAGTTGTCATAAACAGTAATCACTACTGATTATGAGGAATACAAAGGAACAGAAACCCCCACATTTTAAGTATAGCTGGTGCTTACACTCATGAAACATTTATGACAACAAGGGCTTAACAAAAGCTCTTCGACAAACAAGCAGAGTTGCAGATATATCAAATTAAAAACTATAACCAACAGGAGTTAGACTCAAAAGAAGGTTAAGCTCCTGTTAATTCTTCTGTGTGTGGACCTCTGTATGTATTTTCATTACTGACCATTAAAAAGAGGAATTGGCCAGGAGAGGCAGAGAAGACTCCTGAGTCACTAAAAGAATGACACCCTTTTAACTTCTCTTCATCTTAATCGTCTTGCTGTTATGTGGCAAATAGAAATCTAAGTTGTAGGAAACGGTTACTTTTAGGAAAGCATGAACATACATAATTGAACACAAATAAGAAAAAGGAATGTCCCTTATCTCCAACAAAGGGGTAAACAAATAGCCCAGTTTTCTTCACTTCCCCCCCCCCCCCCACCCCTGATACAGGAATTTTCACAGAATAAACAGTCTACTTTGATGATTAAGGTCAGGCAGAAGCAGTTTATAGGTACAGGAGGGAACACAGACCAACAGAGTTCAGCCTTTTATCTATATGAACCCTGACTTACAGGTAAGTACTAATGCTTACACAGATTTAGAACACATCTAAATTGCACCATGAAGGGGCATGATATGGCAAAGAAGCATCTACACAGAAGGAACTTTGTTCCGGTAGATGTAGCTGAGTGGGCCTGATAACTAAAAACTGCAGCCAGGCAACCTTGACATGCCTCTTTTCCTCTGGTCTGCATTTGGCCTGGGAGACTATTGTGCCCTTGACCAACTTTCAGGCCTAGCAAGTCTTCCACACAGTTTATTATCTGAAAAAAATAACAGTGTTTCAGGCATCAAAAGATGCTTATTTTGCTCCTCCTGTTGCTAGCTTGTTTATCAAGACTTACCAAAAATTCAAGTTTTTCATATTGCTTTCATAGCATGTGGTATCCAAAGAAGCAGAGAATTTATATCTTCTGATGTTACTAAAGTAAAATAGAGCAGTGTCAATTGTTCTTTATTAAATCCTACTTTACTTCTCTTCACTGTTTTTTTCTTTATGCAAGCTATATAACCCATCTGACCTGCTTCAGGTATCACTCACCCCACTGCCTATGAAGCAATCAGGTGAATGGAGCTTCCAGGCTGACCAGTACGGTTCTCTTCCCATTTGGCAGTCATTTATGACATCACATATCTGTCTCTCTAAACTGCTTTTGTTAAATAACTTGACGAACTAGCAAAGTTAAACAAAATGCACATGATCCTCCAGCAGGGTAGTCTACCTACTGATATAACAACATGAGATTGTCATGACTGCAGATTTGACATCTGCAAAAAATACTTTCTCTGAAAGTAGATGAAAACATACTTAAAACTTTCTGCAGGGAGGCATTTTCTGCATGGTTGTTAATTCAAAGCTTGTCGCATTCTTAAAATATTTTTTTAATTGAGATTTGGGGTATTTAGAGAACTTGTCGTAGTACCTATGACCTAAAGCCACAATCTGCTTCTGTATTTCCCTTCACAGTTAGGCAAAAGCTAAAAGCCCCCAGGCCTAACTCAGAGCTGGTATTCTTCCTCCAGTATGAAAGGATTTTTTGTTTCAAAATAGAACCAAGAAAAAAAGGCCATCAGCATTTCAAATCATCTCTTTGGCACTACACTACGGATTCCTTCTCTCTGCCTGAGCCATATGAACTGTGTGTATCTTTCTCCCACACCTAACTCTCACCATACAACTTTCTGTGTTGGGCTCTTGAGCAGAGCTCACTAGACACCAGCCCCACAATGGGGCTTGGCTCTAGATGAACACAAGAGAGCCCACTGACGAGCTGGGAGCTAGAGTACTACATGGGAGACTTTCTTTGCTTGACTACAAATCACAGCAGCAAGTTTCAAACATGACCTGCCAAGAGGTGAGGGAAAGAGGGAAGTAGACATGGTTAATGCCATGTACCATCAAGCAAAGCCTGCAGAAGAGCTAGGCAGCTGCTGGGAGTCAAGCTAAGGACTTAGTGGAATGAACAGCCACTAAATCTGAGCTTGAAGGCAGCCTAAAGTTCAGACCACACATACAATTGCACTGGACCTGAAACATACCAATACCAGTGGGAGAAGAGTGGTATCATTTCAGGACTTGTCATATATGGATGACTTGACCTTCTAAGAGTGTCCAAGTATTCTAGCTTGAAATGGAAATGTCTCTTCAAGAGTCTCAGAACTACATGCCCAAGGCTCAACCAGCCCACCTGCATACCTTCAGACACCCAGTTTTAATTTT
Source organism: Corvus kubaryi (assembly GCF_017639235.1). NCBI lineage: Eukaryota > Metazoa > Chordata > Aves > Passeriformes > Corvidae > Corvus > Corvus kubaryi. The sequence continues at coordinate 1,918,919 of NW_024581072.1, read as the reverse complement.
CAATAACCAAGCAATGCGTCTTGCCTGAGAGCACAGTAACAAACCACAGAGCAATAGCTGGAAAGCTGTACCAGTACAATGCTGATTTACATGCAGGGTAACAAGAGGAAAAATTTAAACATTTCTGCTTCTGGGAATTAAAATTTATGTCTTACTGTGTGTGAAGACCATGAGCACATGGGAAAGCTAGCTCCCAGTGAAGGAACTGCCCAGCAAGCTTCCAGATAACAGCTGGAGTTGCAAAGAGAGGATCTACAACTTAGCAAAAGAACAGACTGTCCTCAGCCACTTTTGGAGGCTATGACACCTTGTTGTATCTATAAATACAGGAGGAAAACCTTCAAGTGGTGTAAATCTGCATGGCAACAATAACTACAAAGGATTGGTGCAAGTTTCTACAAAAGGGGGAGTAATCTCAGTTTTAACAGACACCTCAAAAGGTCTTACAGCAGTAAAGATCACCTTGTCCTCTATTTGTATGAGTCTAACAACAGTGGTACTTGGACCCATGTGTGCCCACTATGCTGCTAAGGGCAACCACTAGTAAGAGTAGTAACTAAGAGTTCTCAGAAAATTTCTGGCTTTACCATTCCATTTGCGCTATGAGACCTACCCCATGTCTTACAGAGCAAGGAGTACTGGAAAAGCTATTAATACTTCAGCCACAAGATGCTATCTTGGTACAGTTATTTAGCTTTTACTTGCTATTAGTTTTCTTCTGCTTTACGTGCAATGATGGCTGTAGCTTAGACAGCCTCAATCAAGATTTATGCTCTCTGGAAACCTGAGATAATTTAGAAAATGAAGAATGATAAGCCATCATTATAAACATATTTTACATGTTTATAATTTAACAAATGTTCATGATCTCTTGAAATATGTGTATGTATATGTGATTTTTATACCTTATTTTTCCTTAACTATTACCCAGCCCAGATCTCCAATCTGTGTAAGACATTTATGCCAGCACAAGAAAGGATTAATCAAGAAATAGGAAACAGAAAGAGAAAATACCAGAATTGGTATATCCCCTGAGAAGGGAAGAGAATCATACAACACAGATGTCAAACTGTCTTGGGTTTTTGCTGGTACCAGTCTAGTAGCATTTGTGATATTCTAGTCTAAGTCTCAGTATACAAGATTCTACACCATTAAAAGCACTTGAAATGCAGAAATGCAGTGCCATGTACAGAAAATTCTGATATTTTAGAATTTTTTTCTTGTCAAATAGCAGCAGTATTAGTAAATTATTTTCTGGAAAAAAATCCTTCTGGAATTACATGTATCTGACTAGGTTGAAGTGATCTGTTTTATCTTGGTTGTCTGACATTACATGTTGCAGCATGGCATGGCATAACACCTCAAAGAGTATTTAGTCATAGAACTACAGACTCACAAAATGGTTTGTGTTGGAAGGGACCATAAAGATCACCCAGTTCAACCCCCCTGCCATGGGTGGGGACACCTTCCACTAGACAAGCTTGCTCTGAGCCCAATCCAACCTGGCCCTGAACACTTCCAGGGATGAGGCATCCACAGCTTCTCTGGGCACCTGTTCCAGTGCCCCACCACCTTCACAGTAAAGAATGAGTTCCTCATTTCCAATTTAAACCTACCATTTTGCAGTTTAAATCCACTTCCCCTTATCTTATCATTACATGCCCTTGTAAAAGTCCCTCTCCAGCTGTTTTTTAGAACACTTTAGGTATGAAAGGCTGCTCTAAGGTCTCCCTGGACCCTTCTCCAGGCTGAACAGCCCCAACTCCCTCAGTCTCCCTTCATAGGAGAGATGCTTCAGCCCTATAACCATCTTAGTGGCCTTCTCTGTCATGCTGTTGGCCCCAGAGCTGGATGCAGTACTCAAGCAGAGTACGAGGGGAGAATCACTCCTTTGACCTTCTGTTCATGCTGCTCTGGATGTAGCCCAGGATTCCATTGGCTTTCTGGGCTGCAAGTGCACTTTGCAAGCTCATGTTGACCTTCTTGTACACCAACACTCATAAGTCCTTCCCTTCAGCACTGCTGTCAATCCATTCTCTGCCAGTCTGTATTTGAGCTTGGGATTGCCCTGATCCAGGTGCAGGACCTTGCATTTGGCCTTGTTGAACTTAATGAAGTTTGCACAGGCCCACCTCTTAAGCCTGTCCAGGTCCCTCAGGATGGCATCCCCTCCTTTCAGCTTGACTGCCCCATACAGCTTGGTGTTGTCAGTGAACTTGCTGAGGGTGCCCTCGATCCCACTATCCATCAACATCAACAAAGATATTCTAGAGTACCAGCCCCAGTACTGACTCCTGAGGGACACCACTTGTCACTGGTCTCCACTTGTTCATTGAGCTGTTGACCATAGCTCTTTGACTGTGACCATTCAGCCAATTCCTCATCCATTGAGTGGTCCATCCATCAAATCTGTCTCTTCAGTTTTTGCACAGTTCCAGGTAGAATAATGTCAGTCACCCACCACCTCTATAACACCATCATAGAAGGCCACCAAATTTGTCAGGCACAATTTGCCCTTAGTGAAGCCATGTTGGTTGTCACAAATCACCTCTCAGTTTTCCACATGCCTCAGCACAGTTTCCAGCAGGATCTGCCAGGCACAGAGGTGAGACTGACCACCCTGCAGTTCCCTGGGTGTTCCTTTTTTCTCCTTTTTAGAAATGGGGGTCATGTTTCCCCTTTTCCAGTCAGTGGAACCTTCACCAGGCTGCCACAACTTCTCAAGTATGATCTTCATCCACCCGTTCCCTTATTACTCACAGCTGCAACTCATCAGGACTTGTGCACCTTTCCTGACATGGTCTCAAATCTGACATTTTCTTACAGCAGGTGGTTCTTCATTCCTCCAGTCCCTGCCTTTGCCTTCTGTGACTTGGGTGGTCTGGCTGGAGCACTTGCCAGTGCAGACCAAGGCAAAAAAAGTTGTTGAGTATTTCAGCCTTTTCCACATCCCACATAAACAGGTCTCCTGTTTTCTTCCAGAGAAGGCCCACATTTTCCCTAGTCTTCCTTTTATCACCAACGTACCTATAGAAGATTTTCCACTAGTCCTCTGAGATCCCTGGCCAGATTAGATTTCCTAACCTGATCCTTGGCTGCTTGGATGGCAATTCCTCACAGTCTCCCTGGGTTTGTTTCTACCCTCTGTAGGTCAAAAAATTAAAAGAAAGGTTCTTCCATCACCTAACCGCCCAAACATTTCATATCTTTCTCCCTGTATCATTGGTTAAATGTTTCTGGCTTTGTTGAATTGAAACAAAATTGCCATTAAAAATTCAGCTAAGAAATTTTTATTCGTCTTTGCCTTCTTTTGCTACCAATTCTCAATTGTGTAAAGAGATTACAAGTACGTTTGCTATTGTTTGAAGCTGAAACGGAAGCATTTTATGCCCCATTCACCCCGGTGTGAAGGGCAATACAAGGTACAAGTAGAAGGGCTAGTGAGCCAGCCCTTCAATGAGCTAATGTGCTTGGAAGGGACCAGCAGCATGGTGCTGCTGCTAGGGCTGCTACCTGTCTGCTGAAAGCTGAAATGGCACAGTGCTAGGAAATGCAAATTAGAAACATGCTCAGGTATTGGGTTTTGACCCTCTGTTTGTAAGCCTGATTTAGTAAAAGTTCTGTGGTTTTATTATATCTGGTTAGGTTGCCCTGACGATGTTAAGATAGGTGTAGAAAGTTATGCTGCCCTGATTATTTCTGATTCATTTCTTAGCTATTAAAAGTCCTCCTTTTTCATTTGTTAGCCTTTGATATCCAAGCGCAAATTTGGGCCTAGTTCTCTAAGAAATATTGTTAGTACTGTGGACTGGACTCAGGAAAAGAAGTGAATTCATTATGTCATAGATGAAGCTTGCAGTATTGCAGAAGACAAACTGTTTAAGCAGCAGGTTTGACCTGGGATACTTTCTGTGCATCTTTCATTATCATCCTGTTTTCCAAAACAAATGAGCAGTCCAGCCTGTAGAAATAATGTTCAGCTTTAATTGCATAGTGCTATAGCTTTTGTGTTATTATAGACAAACATCCTCATATATTTTAGCCTTGAATTAGTTCAAGGTTTTCTCATCTGTTGTAAATTCAAAGGCTTTGTTAGTATAGTCACTTTCATTCTCTTTCTCTTTTATCACCTGTCACTTCCACTCCTACTCTGTCAGTCTTTACCCTATCTCCTAACTGCAGAAAAAAAAAGCCAACAACCTCCTCCATACTAGGGAAGAACACATTTTGAATGACCTACATATTTCCAATTTATCTTGCAATATCTGTTTCTGAGGTGACTGTAATGAATACACACACAAATCAAGCAACCTCATTTTTTTCAACCTCATTTTTTTTGCTTTACTTTTCTGGTTTTTGGACATGATGAATTTTAATGTTTATGCATTCAAGAGACCCACAATCATGTCAGGTCACAGCACCGGATCACCAGAGATGAACACTACCTCAGCTGTTTTACTTACTGCAGGCCTTGTGTATCAGAAGCTGAGTCTCAGAGACTGGGAGCAGTGCTCTTTGGTATTCAGTATATGACTAGGATTTGGGTGTTCCCACATATTGAAAGGTTTCAGTCCCAAACTTTGACACTAGTTTCCTCTGTTTTCATGGGAAGTCACCAAATCTGTCTATGATATTGTAATGGGAAATAACAATTCTTTCCAGTCCACTGTAAGATCTTTGAGATGGCAATCAGTTTTTATTACTAGTCTCTGCAATGCCAAACACAACAGAACACTTATCTAGATGTGCAGGAATTACTGTATTACAAACACCGGGAATAATTTGGAATAGTGAGTAATGCTGTTTTGTGTCATGGGTCATCTCAAGTTGTTTCTGTTTTATTGTCACAGTGAAGGATCAGGTTGGGGTTAGATGTCCAAAGCTGTAACCACAGAGAGAAGACAGCTTCACCTAAATTCCCAGTGAGGCTTTTATTTTCTGAAAACATTAAGGAGAAACAAAAGACCTGGGACATGCTAGAGAGTGAGTTTATAGTTCTTCCTATGCTCTGCTGTGTAGACATGCAGAAGACATATCTACAAAATGGAAATTAAACCAGACAGGACTGGGACTATTGATTTACCAGGTTACTAGTTCTAGTGAGGCCAGCTGTGTAAAACAACCTAAGATACTACTCAGCTACACTTAGTGGGTAAGCATGTGAGACTTAAACAATCATGTAGTATGGAGACTGGCTATATAGTACAAAATGTTGAGAGAGAGAGAGGAAATTCCTCGTCTAATCCCTCGGAGAAGCCATCACGTCATTAAACAGCGGCTATTTACATCGTCATTCAGAAGTGATTAAACCACTCAATAAATTCTCACCAACAGTAGCTGCTAGAAATTAGAGTAATTTTAAAACAAATTAAAAGAAAAAAATTCCCCAACAAACAAGCAGTCCAAAGTACAAAAGTAGGTATTTCATGAAGAATGGGGATCCTCAACTTCCCATGTTGAGGTTCTACTTTGGTGAGCTCCACTCAGCCTGTTCATGATGTACATTACAATTACAGTAGCAGATTATGAAAGTGTTGGTCACTTTCATAAGCTGGCAGCAGCCTCCTCCCATCAATGCTGCCTCCTATGCAGCTAAATCTACCATCTCTGAAAGTCCAGCTAACTTGAAAGAGCAGATGGCTAATCTTGGGGAAGACTAAGGCAGACTGCATAAGGAAGCACTTTGAATAATTCATCATTCACCATTTTCCTTCATGCAGTTTGCCTCTTCCAGTGAACAGTGGCCAAAAACTGAGTTCAATTTATCAGTTGATCTATCAAATATCAAGAAACAAATTATTTGCCGAAGTCACACAATTAAGCTGATACTTAACTAACTGAATCCTTCCTCTTCCTATCTATAGCAGGGTGCTCCTATGATGTGCTCTTCCCTTTGTTTCAAGGCTGACAGTTGTGCAGGTTTTTGTGTTTCCTTACTCAAACGGCTGTTCCTTGATGAATAGCAAGAAGCCACACCCATCCTGTCAGATCCAGACTAAGCTAGACTGACCTGGCACCTTTGACTGCCAAGTCTAAATACCATCAACTGCTATGCCTCAGTACGGAACAGATGCCCCTTGAAACAGTCACAGCTGGTTTTATACACAACAGACCATCTGTTCAGGCAACACAGATGGCTAAGAACAGAGCAACTCAGGGCTTTGCTCTTTTCCCTGTCTTCAGGTCAAAATAAAATGAGGGTTTTGATCTTCATATTATCAGAGACATGACCTGTGACAGAGGAAGGCTTCTGCAACATGTAGGATAGTGTCACAGTCAGTACAAACAGGTAGAGCAGCTGTAGAATTATGTAGAGGACTGTCCCATCTACCTTGGACATTCTCCCAGAGGAGAACAAGGTATCCAGATAGGACTGCTCCTCTAAGCACATGCACACATACAGAAACAATCTGCTCACAGCAAAGAATTTCATGCCAATATCTAATCTAAACCTATGCTCTTCCAGTTTAAATACATTCCCCTTTGTCCTGTCACTACATATCATTTTAAATAGCATTTTTACATGTCTCTTGTAGGCTCCCACTCTTTCCAGTAGGTTTCCCACCTCCCTCTGCTATAGCAGCCCTTCCCCTACTGCAAGGCTGCAATTAGATCACCCCAAAGCCTTCTCTTTTCCAGGCTGAATAATCCCAATTATATCAGTCTTTCCATGGCTGGGTCATGTCCAACTTCCTATCCATCAGCACCCCTAAATGCTTCTCAGCAGGGCTGCTATCAATCATTCCCCAGCCTGTGCTGATACCTAGAGTAAATTCATGATAGCTGTTCTGTGGCTAGAAAAAAACCAATTACATATATACTAAATCTTTAGAATTCTCATTTGAAATAACCTAATTTTTGCTGTGAGATAATTGCAGACAAAAGTGTACTCTTTGCTGAATTTTCTCCTATTGATGTATGAGGTTTACTGAGATCCTATAAAGACTGAAAATTCAAGTAGGACACAAAAAAAAAGATCCTTATTAAAAAACCTGGTGTGTGACTTATGCCTGGGTCTTAAAGATTTCCCCAGAGCTGTAGATGAACTGAGCTAAAACTACATGAATGGTAATTTGAATGGAACAGGAAGGGTAGACACACTGAACCATGTTCCCAGTTCCTGCTGTAAATAGCAAGCAGCTCTCAGAATATTGCTCATCTTTATATGAACTCTATTCCTATAAAAATGACTTCAGTTAGTTCTACTGTCATTTCACTTAAATGGGTATAGCAACATGACCTACCAGAAATTAATGACCTCATTGTATGCTTAAAAAAATGCATCCACTTACTAGAGCTGAGTAACCTTGACATCCACTCTCTGACTTTGCTTTCCTAAACCTCAGCATGAGGCAGGTTTATGAGCTGGAGAGTGAGAGTTTGCCAATACTTTCAAAAGAATATGCTCTCTCATTCCATTCAGGTGAATTTGGAGTTTTCAGTGTTTATTCTCAGCTCCCTCTGTGTTTTGCACATCTTCACAAGTGTCCTCAGTTTACTCTAAATGAATTTTAATTTTCCACAGATCATTGTCAGCTTCTGACCTCAGCTGTTGCAAGCCAAGTCTTAATTCAAAGCCAAAGCAACACTGCAGGTGATTGATGAGTAGAAAGTGTTCTTCAAAGCATACCCAGAGAGAGTATCGTTCTGACTGCAAACTTTTTTCTAGAGAAACAAGAGCCCACCTGGAAAAACCAAAAATAGCTTGTCCCATTGGCTTTTATTCAGTCAAGATCAGAAGTTCCTTGAGAATTGGGTGACAAAATCCTCAATCTAGAACTCTAGAAGGTATCTGCTTATTTTTGATACTGTACTTGAACACATGCATCCATCCCACTCCTTAGGATGTGAGCATGGGTTCTGGAAATTGAGAATTTTCTTGGAACACATGTATTTTGAAGCTTTAAAATCATTTGTATCACCTTCATGCTTTTACTGATCACGTCTCTCATTTCTTTGTCTGTTTCTGAGATGCTGGTATATGCCCCTTCATTCTCAAGCCATACACACAGCATCAGAGCAGGTCATACGACTCAGACACAGTGAGACAGACTAGGAAGTTATCTCCCTCTCTAATGGACAGCAAAGATCTCATCACTCATTCTGCACTTACCACACATGCCATCCTTATTGATGTTGCTTTATTCTTTCATGGAAAAAAAAAAAAAGAGTGGAATGTGAAACAGGCAAAGACAGCAAAATCAAAATTGTAAGTCAAAAACCTGTGGTATTGAAGCCCAAAACCGCTTACTCTTTTGCCATGGAGCTTGTCTAGATTTGCCCCATATAATCAAGGTCAGTGTCCAAATAAATAGGAGAATGACTAGGAAAGGAATCAGCACTAGAACAACGAGAAGAAAAATCATACCTGTGAATTGTAGACCAACTTTCAAGTAGCACTATTTAGTGGTTTTCTGTACACAGGTGAAGTATCTCCCATTAAATTCTCTGATCTAATGAAATTGACATTGTAACAGTGTGTTGGAAACAAGGAGAAGAGTAAATGAGATCTTCAGCTGCAAGTGTCTTTGCTTTGGGCCTTTTAACTGCTCCTGTTAAGGCAAGAACTTCTAGAACGGTGATGTCATGCTGTACCAGCCAGCATTATGTGTATGAATCTTGTCCAGTGCAAGAAGACCCCTGAACAGATAAACTGCTGGCTGTCAATGGCAATCCTCCCTGTAGTCTAAGAAGAATTTATTTTATAGAGAATTCCTATAATCAGGAGTTTTTCTTTCTTAAAAATAAAACTGAAAGTAGGTCAAGGATGCTTTTGTTTTTCCTAGTAAGATCTGAAGAGGTTTTCTTTTGCTGTCTCCTTGTCTCAAAACGTATATTATTTTGAACAAAAAGTTCTTTGGGAAATGAGTAGAGACTCTTAACATGGTACTATAGGAAACATTGTGGTCCTAAGAGAAACAGACAAGAGTGGGACAAGACTATAAATTGAGTCTCCAACTTCAGACTAAACTTGTTCTTCTGTTATTTCTCAGACTAATGACCTAAACAAAAGCAGTGAGGTGTAATGACCCAACGCCTTTGTATTCTTTAAAGAAGAGACAGTTCCCATTGCTCCTTCTCTGCTAAACCAACCTCTATGTTTGCTACAGCAAGAGATGACAGTTGTTGTTTCTGTTACAGTCTTCGTCTCTTAATTTGGTGCTCTAGTCCTGAACATAGAGCTAATTTCTACTCTGTGAGTGTGTTTCTCAAAGGCTCATTCTTCCAAAATTTCAGAGTACTTAATGTACTACATTATTTGCTCCAGTTGAATATTTAATGAAAACCCAACATTTTGAATTTGAAGAAAAGAAGTTCATGTTCATTTCTGACGAGGTGGGATGAGAGAAAAACACTAACGCATATTCTGCACAAAATAACATTGGACTGATTACTGGTAAGTCAGCTTGGCAGAAACCCATAGACATGCACATGGGAGAGAGGATGCAAAATTCAGGTGAGCACTCACACTGCCCTGACTGGGATTGGCAAGAAATGGCGGACAAACTGTAAGGCATTCAGTGGCAGACACGTATTTGCATGATAAACTGGTAACTGCCATTAAAAAGATATGTTGCTTAGTCAATTTGCACAGGAAGCTTCTGAGAATGATCTTCTGCTTTGACTGCATTCCAGTTAATAGCTGGAAAGCCAAACCTTTTTTCCCAAACACTGCTACCATTAAGCAGTGCAGAAAAAGTGGGATTCAGAGCAACCAACAGTTCAGCAAATGGATTCCACCTTTAAATACTTCAAAAGAGAAGCTATTTGCTGCAAGAGCATGTTGACTCAGTGGGCAAGTGGACAAAACTGGCACTGGCAGAAGCTTGCAAGTGTTCATCAGAGTTAGTTATGAAGTAGAGTTTTATGTCTACAGCCAGGACTGGGCATAAATGAATGTGAAATAACTGCCATTTTCAGGGTTTTTGAAGAGGTTAAAGTGTAGTGCTATTATACGAAAATCCAGGTGTTTGAGCATCATAAGGTACAAACAATGAGATTAATTCTTTTTAAGGTTTAAGGTTTTTAACATCCTTTTCTTTATCCATTCTTTTATTCATGGATTTTCCTACTAAATTCATAGTAACGTTCTTGGTACTGTCAAAGACTGTGGTAGAAACAGGTATAAACAAATACAAATAGCTGCAAAATAGAAACATGGACACAGCCATCCCAGGGATGGACATGTCCTCTTTGGCCATTTGGAAGAAATGTTGCTGTCCCACTATACTCAGCCAGTAAGTATCTCCATCAAGTAATTAGTCAGACAAGCATATGTCACTTTGGGAAAGCAACTGGAGGTGGTTGATTTTAAAAATTAAATGCCTAGATGGATGCTCTAATCCACTCTAAATCACTAAGGCACTAGTGGGTGCCTTCTGTTCCTAGATACCCATTATCTAATGCAAAACTTAAAAAAGAACCCATATACCTGGTATCTTCACTTTCATGAAGGCACTGGGCAGAACACAGGAGGCCTTCAGCTTTGTTATGCCACATTAATCTATGAAGAGATTTATGAACAAGAGCAAAGCAGTCAGCCATGACTCAAGGAAAAGTCACTTTTCTTCTTTTTGCAGTTCTTTTCTTCCTGCTATCTGAATTTACAGAGCTGATCAACAGCTCTGAAGCAATTCATATTTTCTCCACAGTGCTCATTTGATATTGGCCAGTCAAAACTAGCTTGTTGCTCATACTCTGTCCCTTGTATAAAAGTATAAAAGCATATAAAAATATAAATATATAGAAGTATATAAAAATATAAAAGTATAAAAAGGGCATGAGTAATTGCTACCTCCATGTTGCAGATGAAAAGCCAGAATTATACACCCAAAAGCAAGCCTGACTTTAGTTTTACACTGCAATCCCAAGGCAAGGCAAATGTCTCTCTTATCTCCCTGTGAATAGTTTACAGTTCTTTCTTTTGCAGTGCAGTTCTTTCTTTATATATTTTCTTGTTAATTTCCTCGTTCAGCTCTCCACCACCAATTTCATGTCAGACTTTTCAGTACAAAGTTATGAATGCTTTACTGGCCTTCCTCTCTCATTGTTTTTGAGACTGTGCAGTGAGCAGGACATGCTTCAGTTACTATTAAGTGAATGTTCAGTCTTGGTCTAAATGCCAGCGAAGTGAACAAGGGAGGAGAACAAGAAGCCAAAACACCCAGAGATAATAAAGTTAAAAGTAGGCTGTCACATTCAGGTCTTTGTTGCATTCTCCTCTTCATCAAGACCTTTGACTCAGGCATCTATAGCAGGGTAGAGGATGAGTCTACCATTATTTTCATGACACTGATGAATGAACTCATTCTGGATGGAAAAGTAAATATTATTATGCTTGGCAATACAGCTTTGATATTATTTGAAGTTTTCTGCTGCTTCAAAACAGAAAGAGCAGTGACTTGTGCTGTTGAGAATACAGAGGCCTACCAACAAGGGTGTAGCTCACATACTGGTCTGTTAAGATCCTGAGTGGCACTGTCATCTGGCACTCAACATTCTGCTTAATTCTTTCTCATGTTTACACAAATAAAAAAGCACTGTTGACACTTTTGGGATTTTATTCATCCAGGGCCCACAAAGCACTTTGCAAAAGGTCAAGGAATTCAGTATATACAATGATCCCACTAAATCCTCATCAGTTTCACTGTTGCGGGCAACAGATCATTTTACATTGTTATTATATGCTGACAGCTAGCTACGATAGACTAGCTATAAAAATACCATCTTCCAAGAAATTACAGAGTGGGTCAGAATAGCTATCATGACAATTAACAGAGACATTGCTATTTTGTTCTCACTGGAGCTCTTCATTGCCTATCGTGAAATGGCCTCTCAACAGTATTTTATTTGCTCCTTAGTTTATCAGTGAACAACTAAAACTGTTTATCAAGCCAACTGTTAGAGAGGTCCTTGATTTGATCTGAAATGCATTTATGCAGCTAAAGACATTGTTTGATACTGAGCAAATCTTTCTGGAATGACACAGATTTAATCTTGGGTGAATATTATGCAAATAGTATTTCACTGCCAGGCAGGAGAGCTGTTAAGATCTTTTTTCTCACTGTAGAGATGAGTTGGATGCATGTAGCTATGAAAACAGAGGAAAAAAATCTGGACTATTTGATGATAATGATGATGATCATAATAATAATAAAACCAACATTAATATTAATAATGCTGAAAACCAGTGCTTCTTCATCTGAATCAAACAGACAAAAATATTGAGCAAAGCACTCAAGGAAAATTGTTTAGAGAAAGAGAAAACATTTACCATTAATTGAAATAACACATATGTAATTGTAAGGAAAGCAGTTGAATGTGAAAATCTTTCGTAACTCTACACAGTCACCTTTTGAATTAGTAAAACTGATTGATGACTCTTTGAAATCAGTGTAATAATAACAAAGTCAAACTTGACCTACAGAGTTTAATCTTAGTTCTCAACTTTAATCAGTGGAGACAAGAGATTAATGTATGCAAAAAATCTCAATGTCAGAACTGCTGACATATATATCTTACTACTGTAACTACCTCTGGAGACCTTGTCTGATGCTCTCAGTGCATTACGTAAAAAAAAATTCTTTACTGTAGAGTTAACAGTCAAAATTAAAGAAAAAATAACAGAGAAAGAACACATTTCTGAACTCCCAATCTTCTTCACAGACACTATGCAGTATTGTCTTCTTTGTGGATTGTTGTGTGGTTAGAATCAGATTTCTTGGGAGATAAAAAATCTGGTAACAGAGCACCTTCAGTCTGAACAGCACTACATGAAAAGCCAGAATGTTGGCTGAAAGAATCATATACCCAGTCCTCAGCTTCTACTGATGAAATAATCTCTGACACAGCTTGCCATGAATAATTGCATCTAATAAACTGAGAGAAAGCACAATTGAATTTATTACAATTGGGTCAGCTTAGGCAATTTAAGTTGTATCATTCTATGCAAATGATCCCTGCATTCTGATCCACAAAACAAATCCCCCAAATAAGAAACTAAATGCAATGTTGTGCTGGATAAATTCCTTAGTGCTGAGAAAGACCTATCACATGATGACAGGTTGTAGGTAGGCCTCTGAGAAGCTGCAAGACTCTTCAGCTTGCAGCCAGTATTTAATCAAGAAGATGGGGAACCCTTTCCCTCTTTTGGAATCCTTCCAACACTAATTCAGAGCTGGGAGCTATCACCAAGTGCTTTCACTGGCATAGGAGCTGTACCAGCTGAATACACTAGCAAAGGCCTGCACTATTGGTGGACAAGTGATGAAAAGAGGGAGAAGAGGAATTCTCCCAAGCCTCTGTTTCAGGAACCTCGGTGACCTGCGGCCATAGTCTAACAGGAGCACCGCAAGTATGCATTTATGCTCTGCATAGAAGCAGTGATGCTTTGAGAAGAGCACACCCTACCCAAAGCATTTCCTGCAGAAGGAGACAGTGAAAAATGAGGTATCTTGGGATTCCCCTTTTTTACACAGTCTGTCCTCAATACATCTGACCATTTCTGGAAGAGGTAAATGTTACATGTATTGTGAAACAGGAGAATTTGGCCTAAAAAATATCTGCAAGTTCTCTACACAAGTATCTCCTGACATCAGTGGAGATAGCTTGTTTCCAGAGTGGCTTTGTCCCACCTCAAAAGTAAAAACAAGGAGAATTTGTTGTGAATTAACAACGTACTTCTTCATCACTGTGTGTTGTCTGTTGACAATAATTCAGCCAATTTTTTATGGGCAGCATCTCATCTGTTATCCTATAATAATTCAAGACTATGTCTGTATAAATGGAAAAATTTAGCAAACTTATCCTTGAAAGGTTGATTTTCCATTGAAATATGACTTTTCTTTTACATTTCACCAGCTCTTACTGCTTGAATATTATTCAGGCTTTTTCAATGTATACACATTTGCTTTCAAATGGAAAAACTTCCACACCAAATTATGCTCCAAGACAGAAAGACAGATCTTAGTAAAGGAAATGGGTTGCAAGTTTTAAGCCAAAGAGTTTACTCTTTCTCTATTATATTCTAAGGAACTTCTTTTACAGTATTTGTCACATAATGGGAAGCCTTCACAAATACTCTGTATTTCCATTTTCAAATATTGAAAAATTAATTTTCTTCAAATATTATGACAGTTTGAAATGTTGGTTCTACTACTGCCTTGTAGTTTTAAGTTTTTAGGTGTTTTCTTGTTCTCCAATTAGGGTCAGTACTTTTACTTCCAAAACAAAGGTATTCACTCCAGGAAGTCCTTTCTCAGCACCTACGGGGACTACGTACCAGTTTGAAGGAGTGTATGTGGGGTGTATTCAGTCCCAAGAGCAGTAGTCTCCTGTCTTTTCTTGAAACACAGATAGTCATAACTTCATCTTTTTCTCCTCTCTGGTGGGATGAAACAAAAACTGTACGCTGGCTCTGTCTAGCAGCAGAAATAACTTAGGCAACAGAGAAAACACAGAGTAGTTAAACATCTGTAGGAAAAAAATCCTAGTGGCCACATCAACTTCTCTCAGTAGAATCTGGGGGAGTATTTAAAGGTTAGTACATCCTCGCTTGTTCCTAAAGTTCTCCTTAAACCCTGTGTTTTGGCTTCTGTTGAAAACATAAACCTAGGGTCTGACCAAATACGTCCCTTCTTCTGTTCTTACAGAATAAGGCAGGGAGGAGAGAAATGCTGTGATCCATCTTTGGAAAAGGGCAGACCTGTTACTGGTTTAAAATACCCACTTCTTGACCTGCTTGCACACACTGATGTATTCATACAAGGGTATGAAGAGCTGCTTCCTTCTGCCTTAATGTCTTGCAGGCATGTCTCCTTTCTTTAGCACTCCATAATCTGTTTATATCCTTCAGTCTGTAGCTCAGCAATGCCACCACTGCAGATGAGTGCTTGGAGAGGAGAAGATTCTCTTCATTACTAGCCTCATGTGAGCTTGCCCATCAAGCACTACTCACTTAACTAAACACATGCAAAGGCTTTCTATGTGCTGACTTGCAAAAGCATTGCAAAACACAGGAAAGAGAGGAAAGGCAATGCCATTTTGCTGACTGGACAGAACACAGAGCCATCAGTCCTGTCTGTGAGAGCTACACCAATATGCATTGCTACTGAATATTTGCAGAGCAGTAAAACTGCACGTACTGAACTGCTCTTCAAGTCCTGTCATTATTTTCAGATAAAATAATGGCAACTAGCAGGAAGCAGGAGTTCTGACAGAGTTCAGTGGTATTGCAATACAGAACGTCCAAAGGCAAACCCCCTCCTCAGAGAAGAGAGCCTTGAGTTGTCTTTTTCACGGATACTCAAAATGTCCCAAAAGGTATTCACACTACTCATGTATTCTGAGATTATCTATTTGATAGGAACAAAAAAACAACCAATGGCCCCAGAAGCCTGAAGTGAGAGCTCAGGCCTCTTTGCTGGCCCTTGAAGCACCAGGTTAACAGTGTACCAAGAATTACACATGTGCTTGAAGTGCATCATCATTCAACCAAGCATTCAAGCACATGGTTGAAATCAACTGCCTGTGTAAAGTGCTTTGCTAGATCACAGCCTTCCATCCATCAAGATCTGAGACTGAGTTGTCCTTCTAGGACAGGTCTGCAGGAATGTATAGTGGGGAGACCTTCTCCTATAGTTATTTCATTACTTACTAGATGAAGTCACAACTTAAGGAGAGCAAAATAACCCAAAAACTTGTGGGCAATAATTTTTGACAACCATCTCTGAGAAGTCATAAAAAGTTTTGAAGCATGGTCTTCAAAACCCATAAATCAAACAAACCAAATCTTGTGTCACTCTATTCTAAGCTGAAAAGCCTCCTATCCTGCAAGAACAGACATAATATTGGGATGTTAAAACTTTGCCATGAAAAACTATTTTTAGTCCAGTAGCTGGCAACATTTCTGCTGACATCCAAATACTGGATACTAAAAATACTTTCTGTCTTTATTCCAGAGCAGAATTTTGTATGCATAAATAGCTGCTGTCTTCTTCAAACACAGAACAGGTCTGACTTCTAAGGCTAGACAGTGGAAAAAAGCAGAGTCCCAGGGTTGTGAGCTTACTCTTTTATACTAAATTAGATACACTATTACTGCAGTTGTGTGGCAAATCAGGTCTTTGAATGTACAAAATGGCAAGATGGCCATGCCATTGCAAATTCTGAATGAGGGTAAATAATATTTTTACAACCTGTGTATATACATTGATCACAATGTTTTAAGGTACCCTTCCATCTTAATGAGGAAAAAAGGATCATAAAATTTGAACAGTGAAATGAAACTTAAAGTATTCTCTCATATTAAGCAGCAATGCTTATAAAAGGCACTTATTCGCCTAGCCAGCAGAAATGGAACAAATTACTTCTCCAGTATTTCAGTCAAATTCTCTCCAGCAGCTTCCATATATGTCACAGCCAAAAATAAGCCTTGCTCTCATTTCAAATGTAGAGGGAGATGCTGTTCCTGATTCCTGCCTTCCCGCCTTCCTGCCTGCCTACCTGCCTACCTTCAATAACCTGAGTGATAGCTAGGAACATAACACAGAAGCTTTCCCCTGGGCTCCTTGATTAAAACAAGCAGAAGTCTGACTGTAGGGACACAATGCAAGCATCAGGCTATTGAAGTCAAGAAAAGCTGGTGTCTGATGTGGCTAGAGTTTGGATTTCACCTTTTGCTATGTATGTTTTGAATTTGAGGGAGGGACAATGTCGAGTTTGCATGTGAATTTTCTTAATATATATCAAAGATGACACTTTCATGAATGATAGGAGGATTTAAGTTGAAAAAGACCCTTAATATCATGAAGTCCAACCATAAACCTAACACTGCTAAGTCTACCACTAAACTATATCCCTAAACCCCCCATTCTAAATGCCTTTTAGATATCTCAGGGAATGGAGACACAACTCCTGTACTGGGCAGTCTGTTCCAATGCTTCACAACCCCTTCTGTGAAGAAAATTTTCCTAATATCAGATCTAAACATCCCCTGGTGCAACCTGATGCAATTTCCTCTCATCATATTCCTTGTTACTTGTGACTGGCTACCAAGTGCATTTAACTGCATTCACCATCACGGCTTGGCCATCCAGTCAGTTTTCAGCCCAGAAAAGAGTGCACATATCCAAGCCATGAGCAGACAGCTTCTCCAGGAGAATTCAGACAGTGTCAAAGGCTTTACTAACACCAAGTAAACAATATCCACATTCTCTTCTCCACTAAGTGGGTCACCCTGTTGGAGAAGATGATCAGGTTGGTCAAGCAGGACCTGACTTTCCTAAACCTCTGCTGGTTGGGCCTTATCACCTGCTTGTTCTGTACATGTCACATGGTGGCACACAAATTGATTGCCATCTCAAGATGAGTGCTGTCACTGCTCCATAATCATCCCCAGCACTGAGGTCAGACAGGCCAGAGATTCCCTGGATTGTTCTTCCTGCCCTTCTTGTAGACGGGCATCACATTGGGTAACCTCCAGTGACCTGGGACCTCCCAGGTTAGCCAGAACTGATGGTAAATGATTGAAAGTGACCCCCAGGAATAAGTGATCTTAGTATTAAAGACTGCAGCAATGAAGGCATTAAGTACCTCAATAATATACTGTAACATATAAGAAATCCCTTTTCTTTTTGCTATGACAAATGAGAAAAAAACTAAGAGAAGGATGGTAACAACACATTTGAGTACAAACACCCAAAGGAAGGAGGAAGCAAATATAAAATAACTTTAATCACCAGAGCAAATCATTTTCCTTCAGGGCCTTCAGTACTCTTAGATAGGGGGAATAGACTTGAGAAAGGTTAAGGGCATTGAATTGTGCATGCAGAATAATTTTCTGTGGGCTCAAGGCACTGAGTTGGAATCAGGTTTCAAGTCTGAAGACACTGAAATCTGGGAACATGGAGCAGAAGATTATGAAGCCTGTGTAATAAAAGAAAAATAGAGCTAGGTAATACCATAACTTTTTATTGCAGTTGAATTCCCTTCCAGAAGCCAAAGATATTGTTTCAAAGTCTTGAAATCTCACTCACCTCTGAGAACACTTGAAAAGAGTTTTCATACTAGCAGGTTCTCCTCAAATGCTTCTACTAATTTGATCTCTGCATATTTGGAAAAAAATTGCAAGGGGAAACACATTCCTTCATATCCATATACTGGAATGTTATACAGATCCATGTATTGGAATGTTATGCTTTTTTGTGGACAAGCAGAACCTTCAGTGAATGGGTGAATGTGCTCCTTCCTATTTCATTCTATGTGGAGAATTACGCAAGACTCTGTCTCCGAAGTATGTAGGACAACAAAATATGCCAATTACAGGATTAAAGAAAGTGGCAGGAATGATTTTTTCTCTATGCTGCATGAAAGCCCTGGTGCAGAGAAGTTATTTACCCTATCCTTCAGACATTTCAGTATTTCCAGATCTACCAAGACAGGAAACAGCAGTCTTATTGCAGAGACCTTGTTCCCCCCATTTGCTCCTTCTTTTGACTAACCCATTCTATAGTCAAGTGCAGAAAATACAGCAACTTGAACATTAATTTATCAAACTAGAAACTGATTTGATCTGGAGGTGCTTCATATTTCTGCAGTTTTCTAAGTTTAAATTCTCTCTGTAAAATCATAGTCATGTTAACATATTCCCTGGACATTCTTCATTTATCAGAAGGGTGCTTGGAATAAGAAACATTATTCAAACATTCTCTCTTGTTTTTTGTGACCTAAATATTCAAACCAACCTGAAGCACTTTGACAGAAAGAGGTTACAACTAAAAAAGTTCACCAAACCTGAATTTTCCAAAAGTTTTTGGTTAGCTCAAAAAATACGTCCCTTATGATCCCTTGTGATGTAGTCTGAGCTTTGATTTCCACCAGTGTTAACCAAAAACCCTAGGTGACATGTCTCAGAGGCAGATTCCTATTGATAAAAACGTGCCAATATTATTCAGCAAATACAAAACTCGCCTGGAATCAGGCTTAAACCGCTGTTGAGACTGGCAAATCAAAGCCTGAAAGATTGCATTAACAGGAGAATGTGTCAAATTTGCCCATGTCTTGAATCCAGCATAAACGCAAGTGATCCATCAGCTGCAGGACAGAGCATGTCCCTGAGAGGGAGTCCTGCTTGTTCCTTCACATAGCTCCCCCTATAAGGATTTAGAAACTGATTTACAGGAACAGAGCTTAAGAAGTTCGTAAGCATTGAAAAAAAAGAGAATGCTGCATGGTTTAACAACGTAAATTCTGCCACCTACTGACGGCGAAAATGAACCTGCAGTTTATGAACAGGCTGAGAAAGGCCTGGCTCACACAGGTGCTGGCGGGTGGGCACTGCTGAAAGTCCACTGGCACCCTTGGTTCACCCAGGCACTCTGCCTGCATGCTCAGAGCATAAAAGAAGATGAGTGTATGCAGCGTAGCAGTGCATGAGAAGGATGACCAAGCAAGTATGTACAAACCCAATTAATTCATCAGCACACACTGGAACTGCTGCTGCCTCTGGATCTTGTCTTCAGGGAGCTCAATAAGCAGATTCAGTTATTGGCTGCACAGAAATACAATATGGGAAGAGGGGAAGGCAGCAGACACTGATGTTCTTTCACAGTCCTTTTGCTTACTGGACAGCAATCAGGATTCTCCATCTTTAAAGTGTGTCAGCCACACAGTGAGTCGATACAATTTTGCAATTTGCTAAAATGTCAGATGGCTCTGAACTGAGCCATAGACAAAAAAGACATCACCTGCATCCAGTGAAAATGCATGTACTCGTCACTGCCCAAAATCTCCTCACATTATTTTCATTGTCCTCTGTCTTGTGCACAGGTTCTAGGAGGAGACAAAGCATTAGGTAAAGGTTGCTGTGCCTGCTGTTACGAAGGGAAACAGCAAATTGTGTGGTGTTTAGAAACATGATTTCAGAGCAAAATCACATGGGTTAAAAACATTAGCTTCTACATATCTGCCCTGGAAGCATTCCTAAGCTAGATAGGTATAAACTCATTGCTACCTGCCACATTTCTCAGTGCTTACCTTCAGCAAAACTGCCCTTCAGAGTAAAGGGGGTGGCAAATGCATAGAAAACTACAGTTGAAATAACAAAAAGGCAAAAAGCTAAGCTGCATAAAGGATGTGTTACTAATTAATAAAGTCTGCTATTAATCATTAAAACCTTGGCAAGGGCAGACTGCAATAGAATCCAGGCTTGCTGTCTCCGTCTTCCTTGTTCTAATGACTTGAAAACCCTTTGTCCCTGACACAGACAATCAACTTGACAATTTGATGACTTGACTGTACATCAGTACCACAGTTAAAACATTTGTAGTCCCTCACATGTTGTAAGAGTCACTAGGCCACAACTCACGATTGGGTACAACTTTCCTACTCCAGAGCAGTGAGGCACACTAGAACAGGCAGACACAGACATGGTAACAATACAAAACAACCATAATCCTAATGAAATAGTGCACATCTAGAAACTCACAGGGAGGAATAAATGCTGCAAGAGATATTCAGTGAGATATAGCAGGAGCCAGTATCCTCTCTACTTAGAGTGAGGGTAGCTCATCTGCCTCTTCTTTACCGGTGTGTTACACACACTGTTTGACACCTGCTTAATGACTTCCATGATGACTTACAGAACAAACCCTCCTCACAACATAATGGGTCTGCACTATAAACCAAACATGATTCTTCCTGCAAGCTCAGTACCTGAGACGGAGATTATCTATTTCTCCAAGAAATTTCACAGGAAAATACAGTGTCCTAAATCTACTCCCACAGAAGGCTTGCTCTAAAGAAGGATGAAATGCAGTCAGCTCTCCTAATTCTTCCATAAGTTAGCCTACCTCCCTGATAAAGGCAGCTCCACTCATTAGAGAGGTAGAAGAAGTCCCCCACCTTCCCTGTACCCTGCCACCAGTGCTAAGCAGCAGAATATGTCCTTTGGAGATTTTGTGGAAGTGGTGTCTCTGATGAAAGAAAAGCTTTACAGTAGGAAGACGTTTATTTTAGGAAAGCCTCTGAGGTTGACCTCAGAGGAAAATGTGATGGGATAACACCTGAAAAAGAGGACAGGTATCTCAATCCCAACTGAAGCTATTTGAGACTATTAGTTTACCATCACTTTTATTGCAATTGAGTTCTCTTGTTTTAAGAAATATTTTGACTAAATCGTTTCTCATTGAAAAATGCAAGTTCCTTGAAATTGAAACTTCTTAGCAATGCAGAAATCTTTCCCTAAATCTGTCAGAAATTAATTTTGATATCTGAAGTACAATGTCTGATCTATACCAGACTCTGTCCTTGGTCATTAATCCAAACAGAACCAACTGTTCACGGAGGGAGGCATTAATTTGAAAAACAAGTGAACAGCAGTGCACTACGTCCAACAGCATTTGCATTATCTCAGTAATTAGATTATTATCTAAAAAAGCAGGGGAGCTTATCTTTTTAAAAGAAAAATAGGGAATTCTTTTTTCCTGCTGCAAAACAAACAGCTACTGAAATCTGTCTGTGGTGTGGCAACATTTATTATGTTGAGGTTTTGTTCTGCAAAGTACAATGTCTAATGTAAATTGTCTGAGAACCTGTGTTTTCTCTCTCTATTCATAAATCTTCCTGCCTTTCACTGTTTTCATTCATCTGCTTTTCCTGTTTTGCAAGCACAGACTGGCCATACCCTCCAGCTGTCTCAAATGCACAGCACATTAGGAAGCAGTGAGGGAGGTGGGCTTGTAGCCAGGAGCTTTGTTATGGCTCCTGTGAGTGAGGACCTCACCAACAAGGAGCTGAGATGCAGAATGGCAAGTTTTACTCAGAATCAGGGACAGAAACAGTGATCAGGTTGAACAGAGTAGCTCCCAAGGGAGACAAGGGGCAGGCCCTCACCTCTGGCCTTCTCTACAACAGTTCTTACTAGGGAAGTAGCTGACCTTGGGCTCAGACAGCTAAACTTAACTCAGCCAAGTAAACGTCTGGAATGTGGATGTGTGCTGGACCCTGCCTACTGAGGATCTGAAGCAAGAAGGGAAAGATGTCCTCAACTACCTCTAAAACAAGAGGCTTTCTGGTAATGAGCTATCACAAGCATCCACGTCAATACACTTGGTGGATAGGTGACACCTCTCTAAAATGTACAATGTTCCCGTAGCACTGCTAAAAACTGGTTTTCCACATTTAAATTTTTTCCATCTTTCAGCTTGAAAACTGTCTCATGAAATCTTTTGAATTTTAAAGTGACACACTTCTCAGTCTTCTGCAATCCCTCCTACCAGGAACAAAAGTGTCCATATCACACACTGCATCCTGCCCCAGAATTTTTCCAGTGTGCCATGAAAATGGATAAAACTGCACTTTTGTACCCAGGGTCTGTCAGAGACTCTGTGGTCTATGCCTAGCTAGCTGCTTTGGTCAGGTTTCTGGAACCAGTCAGTGAGACAACAGGGACAGTGACAGGACAAATAACAAAAACCTCTTGAGTCAGTTATTAGCACTCTTTCCACATTCGTCCATCTCTTGAGCCTGTTGCCTGTGTCCCTTCACCTCAATGTCTGAGTTCTGTGTTATTAATCACTTGCTCATTAGTCCTGCAGCAGAAGTTAAACACTTTTGCTTGTCTGCCACAACTGTGAAGATGCCACAGCAAAAGAGCTATTTCTCAATGTCACCTGTTCAAGAGTGATGTATCTTCAAGTGAAACAACAAGTTTGGCTTTTCAGACTATTATCTCTACAAGCAGACTGTTTCTGCTTATATTTTGGAGGTATTCTTTCACTTAGGAGCTTACACCAACTGTCAACAGAAGCATTAATAACAGGAAAACCTGGTGCAGGTGACTAGAGGCTGGAGTTAGAATGGTGTCAGGTAGAGGCGAAGAGCAACAAGAACATTCTGGAATACTACTGAATTAATATTTTTGGGAAAGGCAGAGAAATATATTTCCTGCTGACAAATCCTACATGTTACAAAACAACTTACTTGGTGGATATTATTCCAGTATTTAGGGGAATATTTTGTCAAATGAAACAGTGTGGCCAAAACAAAATAAATAATAAAAAAATTGGCTGATTGTGTTCCTGCAAAATACTTTTGAGTTTGAATGAACAATCAGAAGCAACTGTACCTCTGCAAATTCTCCAGGTGAGCCATAGCCTCTAGATAATCAAAGACCTGCTAATCAAAAATAAAGTGCTGACAAGAAAAAATGCTTGAAGAAGTTATTAGAACTGCTCTTCTCAAGAATACTGTCAGCCAGTGTTTTTTCTTTGGTGTTTATACTACAGTGATTATTGCAGATGGGCAAGTATTTTTTTCCTCCATCCAATCTTTTTGTGGCCTTAGACCCCAGACCTAGTAGTATGAGATTGTGTCAACTAACACATGCCTGGTTCAAAGGACATGGGCAGCCTGATAGCTGATACTGCTAAGCAGATGAAACCTACATCCACTGGAGAGCCATTGACGGTACCATCCTGGTCTCCAGGACCAACAAGGATGGAAACCTTCCAACTAGGCCAATAAGGTCACACAAGTTCTACCACTTGCAATTATTTTCTTAAATAAGCAGTGTGCTTTTTTATTCCAACAGAAACTCAATATTAACAGGAGCTGATGGATGTGTAGAACTTCTGAAAGTCCTCATATTTTCTGTAAGCCAGAAAAAGTAACATAACACCAGATTTTCAAACATTCTTTCGATCAATTACAGGCTTTCACTAAGCAAAGTACTTGTTATGAATTTAAAGATAAGCATGTCTATATATGGAGGAAACAAACAGGCTGAGATCATCAGTTTCAAATAGATCTTGATGCCTGTTTATACATATTTATGTACTTCTTTTTGTAATTGGAGTGCTGGCCATTGTATTAAAAGAAATTGCTTTTCAAATTTTTATTACCCTAATTTTGAAGGTAAATATGAGTGACTCAAAGAACAACCAAGCATTGCAGCTGGGACCTTTAGAACCCACCCCAGAAGGAAAAAAATCCAGTGAAATTCAACATGAAGGCCCTATTATCTTCTTTCGTTAACTGTCACTACCAGCTGTATTGGCTGTATGTATACTGTCAGCTGCAGTACGGAGCTGAATTATGCTGACCCCCCTGACAGTTCAATATCTCTATCCACCTTTCTGATTTTACTCAGCCTGAAAGTTTCAAAAGACTACTTTCAAGGACTCACACACAGGATACAGAACAATATTTTGAGCTCCATCAGTGTCTATTCACTTACATTGAGTATATGAATGTGTTTATGTCCATGGTAAAGCAGTCCTTGGTCTTAAGCCTGCACCTGAATTGAATGCCACTTCTGAGCCCACTGCAAATATTCAGCATAACCAATAGTCCAGACCTGTGCCAATCTATCAATCATTAGCTGGCTATTACTACAACCACGCTATTAAATTCAGCCTCTGGAGAGGGATGTTTCTACTCCTCTCTCACACAAAATACTATGCAGAAGGCCAGAGCAATACAACACTTTGAATATAGCCATGTCTCCTTTCTCCTCTTACTATGAGAAAGAGCTGAACCTTCCTTGATGAGTGATTCCTTGCATAACATTAAAGAGTATAGAATGGAACAGTACCTCCCTCTATAGCCCCTCTTCCTATCTTCCCTAAGAAAACAAATGGCAGGTCCCTCTAGCTTAGTTTTTTTAGGCAATGACTTTTCTCCAAGAGATTTACAGCAGCAGCCTTGTAAGAGATTTGTAGCAGGCAGTCCTTCATCTGTAGTCTTACATCCTCATTATGGGAGCCATAATTCTCCTGGAGTGAAATGACACGAGATTGTAATAGCTCATCACGTATTATGATGGTACAGTCTCTACAGGAAGGCTTGTACTTGGCTTTGTATGTCTCCTTTGGGTAACACAGAACTTTCTCAAAAGGCTGAAATAAATTCTTCTGTTTTGATTGCTACCGTGCCATCATTGCACACCCCATCCCCACCTCCATGCACACACAACAGCACCATCCTAGGTATTTTAAAGAACATTTTCTGAAAAGTGGATTTTTTGGGGGGCTTGGATACCAGATATGGAACATTTCAGCTGCAAATTGCTAGCGTGATTCTGGCTCAGGCTGGTAACGATGTAAAAGTGCAACAGGTGTTCCGCTTGCATGAAATGGTCTATTCATACAGTTCTTCATGCACAGGTGATCTGACATTAGAATGAAGTCTAATAGGTATTAAATAGGGCAAACCCCCACACTTTAATATACAAAGAATATCCATTTTACTTTCAGTATGGCATGAATGTACTACCCTAGGTACAAAGCAGTACCTAAACGAAATGCTTAGAAAGCCATTTTCTTAACACAACAAAATTATAATCTTCTAATGAGTCCTGAGTATTTTTGATAGCCTTCTACAGACAGGATCTCTACTGTACACCTCTATCCTCTCACCAGAAAGTTACGTCTCTAAGAGTATAATGGACCAAAATTTTGATTTAGGACTGGAGAAAGAAAATTTCACCTTCCTGATTCATTCAAAAAGCTCTATACTCTTTCTCTTTCCTCGGAGTCTTCAGTGTTTACATTGAAACAGACCTAATATGACTCATTGTATGTATATATATATGTACTGCAGTACAAAGTAGGATCACATTAGGTTTTCTGACTTTCTCAGAGGGTTTACTGAATTGACCTGTTCTTCTGTGGTTAGACATGCAGCAAGAAGAAAATACTAGCTTTAACTGGTGAGAACTCAGACTTACTGAGCACTGTGCATCTTTTCTTAGTCAGCAATGAAAAAGTCTGCAAGAATCCTACTATTCTAATTCCAAAGAAGGATGCCTTGAATGTTTTTACCTTGACTGACAAAAAATCACAACTGACAGGATTTTTAGTATACAAGCTGGAGTTTGTAATATACAGTTTCAGTTCTCTGCTTTGTTATTGGTGTCCTGTATGATTTGACACAAGCCTCTATGCTGTCATTCCACAGCACTAAAAAATGTACAATGGCATGGTTTAACTTTTCAGAAAGATGATCTGTTTCACATGGGTTCTGAGATATATAGGACCACAGGGGTCTGAGCAGGTCAGTGGGTTTTATCCCCTTATTGCTCATAGAGACAGGCTGACATCCTATTTGCCATGTGTTTGCTGCAATTCCTTCTCAGGATGTTCTTCCATTAGTATTTGGCTGAAATAGCAGAATCACTCCTAAAACTGCATCAATACATGAGTATACGAAAATGAAGTCCATTCACTGGGCACATTATGGAGCGAATACATGTGGTTCTGTATTTAAATAAATTCAAAACCCCATAAAACCAGATGTCATAGGTTAGCAAGCATAGTCCCGGAAGGGATGACCTTGCTAAGGGGTGCTTACAGCTTCCACTGGGACTTGATAGAACCTATCAGCTGGGCAGTCTGAATATGGACAATTCTTTAAGCCACTTAAAGTTGTGATCACCTCTGTGATCCACACTTAAGAATAGACAAACTCCCCCTCCAAGCTCTCTCTCGTTTCCAGCGCTGGGACAGGTGGCTGCAGGCCCCGTGTGGGGGCCAGCGGTCCCGGCCCCTGCTCGGGCCAGGCCGGGCCGGGCCACGGCTCCAGGATGACCCCCCCAGCAGGGCTGTGGGCAGCCAGAGCGGCTCGGAACCACCCCCCACCTCCACTGCGGCCAAGGTTTCAGCAAAAGCAGCACCGCTGTCCGGCAGAGGCCAGGTGACCAACAGTGATAAGACACACAGCTGCAAGGCCGAGGTGAGATTAACCCTTTTAGTGCTGTGAAGAGCTGAAAACCTGAGGGAAGAGAAAGAGAAGATGCTTAAAGCTGAAATTCTGTTGTGAAGCTATGATACATCAGAGTATCCCGTTGTAATTTCATGAAGATACGGGGGGTGGAGTGTTCAACTCGTGAGCAAAAGCACCTGCGCTGAGATAGGCAGATGCTGACACAGCTGTAATTTCATGAGAAGTTTGGACAGGGAGAGATGGGCCAGATGAGGACTTTTGCTCCAAATGGGAAAGGAGAAAACCTCAGTTCCTAGAGATGCTCCCAGAGATAGTCCTAATGATGAAGATGAGGAAGACCCTTTGCTCCCAGGGAAGGAGAATGGCCTCTGTGTTTTGTTTCTGAATGGCTCAACCTTAAAATTGTACCCCAAAAAACTGGCTCGTTGGGATAATGTTTTCATAGCACAAGCAAGAAGAGACTTCTCTTTCTAATGGACTGAACAAGGTTATTATGGCAGTGGTAAACAGACTGAACATCTTAAGGGTTGTCTTTTTACATTGTCAGTGGGAGAAGGGAGGAAGGTGGGGGGAGGAGGAGAGTTCTGAAGATATGGTATAATTTTTTTCCCCTTCTTTTAGGTCTGTTAATAAACTTCTTTATATTCTTTCAAGTTTGGTGCCTGTTTTGTGTTTCTCCTAATTCTTATCTCACAGAAGATAAACAGTAATGAGTATTTTGGACCAAACCACTACACTAAATTGGTGTTTCCGCCCGGTTACAAAACCAACCCACTACACCAGAACAACCAAAAAAGCCAAAATCAAATAAGAACAACCCCAAGAATATGGAAGCTGAGCACACAGGATGGGATTTTTAAAAATTGAGAGTGGTTGCCAAGCACACATAGATGCAGATTTATTGGTAGGTAGGAGAAGTCAGCAGAATGATAAAAAGCAAAGTTTGTCAATTAGAAGAAGGAGGCAAACAGACTGACTGCAACAATATTCAATTTTTAGTTTGCAAAATGCATTGCTTCCCATTTCATTAATGGCAAGGCCAAGTTTTGACTACCTCTTAGTTGTGCACTTCATTCAGAATTGAGCCTGTTCAAAAATTCCATCTCAAAATTCACACTTAAAAACATATCAAAAAGTACTGAATTTTATCTAATACTATTTTAAAGGTATTTCTCATTAACATGAAACAAAAGATAGAGATTATATTGTACTTTGTAAAATCCTTAAGGTTTTAAATATGGGTGGATAAGGTCAAGATGTTGCACCTGGTGAGAAAAGAAAAGGTAAATATTACCATACAATTAATGCTTTCTTCTCAGAATAGAAGCAGTTTGGACATAACCTACAATTTTCTCAAGTACTAAAGGCATTTCTGTCATTCTAGGGCTTTCTCTCTGTTGTTGTCTCTCTTTCTCAGTATCAGACAATACTTGAAAAACTCTTACCTGTCATTTTCATTCTAGCAATGAAATGAAAATACAGATGAAGCTCTTGGCTAGGGCAGAAGGGCAGACTCAAATCTCTTAAGGAAAATAACAGTAAATTTGGGCAGTCAGATTTGCTCTTTAGCAGCTTGTGATGTAACCATGCCTTAGAGCCCATTACATTCAGCTTCAGAAATGTATCCAAAAAGCACAAGTCAAAAGATGAACATATGCTTAAAGTTCAACTTCTGTATTACTGAACTAAGATTCAGCAAGTCTCATTTCAGTTCCTTCATGAAATGCTAATCTAAATAAATATAAAAGCACATATAATTATGAATAAGCCAGAATCAAATTTTAAGTTTTCCTCTCCTTTGCGTGACTGACCAGACAAAGCACAGTAAAACTAGTGAGAGCCAGGCAACTACTGCTACTGCTATTACTGCATCCCTACCAAAAACGTAACTAATCTCATTGGTCCAGAGGCAGAGATTCTGGTGATTATTTCTAACACTGGTATCTGTTCAAATAATTTCTACAATTGTAACATACCTGCACTAAATCCCAGTTACCTATGCTACAGCTGGTATGTTTTACAAGCTTTTCCATAAAGGCTCCCCTAGCCAATGAAGGACAAGCATTTTTTAATCACTGTGAAGTTACCATTACCACCTCTCTGCAGCTGCACAAGGCTTTTCATTTTTGGCTAGAATATTTTTTTTTTCAAGAGTCCACAAATTTGGGGACAGACACTGTGTTTTAACTCATTACTCTCTTCTGGTAATCATGCTGAATATGTTTAGTCTATGTGCAAAAAAGTAGGAGGTAGATTTAAATTTCCATGACAACACTTTGAGGTCCTAAATGAAGCAAAAGTCCTAAATGAATAGACTATTTTAAAAAATTGAATTTAGTCTGTTTAACAGACTGACTAAATAACATCTATGGCACAGACCTAATGCTTTTGATACCCAAGCAGACACAAAAGAGAAACACTGGGACAAAAGTCAATTCTATAAATGGCAAAACGGAGGAAGAGAGATACAAAAGTCAATTCTATAAATGGCAAAACGGAGGAACAGAGGTACTGATGGCTCCAAAGGTACACAAGAATTGGCTACAAACTTCTTGTTATCAATTCCCGTGTCAATCACAAAATAACAATTCCTTCTAGAGAGTGCTCCTGCAAAACAGTTCTTTGATGGCCACGTCTTTGAACACCACAGAAATATTTGGATAGAACAAGATGGAACAATAAAAATAATAGCAATGTACATTTAAATGGTAAATCGGTATTTTAACTAGGTATTATAAAATGTGAAAATTGTGATGTTACCGATGAGTCATCAACTTTGGAGGTATTTAAAAGATATGTAGATGTGGCTCTTAGGGACATGGTTTAGCAGGGGACTCGACAGTGCTGGGTTATAGTTGGATGCAATGATCTTAGAGGTCTTTTCCAACCGAAACAATTCCATGATTCTACTTGCCATTAAACTGACAAGAGCTAAAAAACCCAGTGTGATTCACAGCTCACCCACATGTCAGTTTCTGGGTTTTTTTTGGAAGCCTAACAAAACTCCTTCTCTAGTCACAAGGTCTCCTTTTTCTCATTCTGCCTGTCAAAGGATCATTTTATACTTAAGTCATTGCGATACTATTTCTAATCCTGGATATTCTACTATATTGATAGAATAGTAGATAATTCCGCTACTGAGTTAAGATTCGGCAAAAAAAAAATTAACAGAGTATTGCTTCATATGTTTAGGCCATATTCAAACACAACTGCTGGGCCAGTAAGCATACCTTAAAGGGGACTGATGTTAGCCAATGTGATGCTCAACTACAAGAAGGACATGACAGAGGATCTAGGAAACTACAGGCCATGTCAGCAGGACCTCAGTGCCCAGGAAGGTTATGGACTTTGATCACCTTGAGTGCGATCACACGGTATGTACAGGACGATCAGGGGATCAGGACCAGCCAGCATGGTGTTAGGAAAGCCAGGTCTTCATTGACCAACATGATCTCCTTCTATGACAGAGTGATCCCCTTAGTGCTTGAGGGAAAGGCTGTGGGTGTTGTCTATGCGGACCTGAGCAAAGCCTTTGACCCTGTCTCCCACAGTATTCTCCTAGGGAACCTGGCTGCTCATGGCTTGGATATATGTGCTGTTTGCTGGATAAAAAACCGTCTGGATGGCTGAGCCCAAAGAGTGGTGGTGAATAGTGCTACACCCACTTGGCAACTGGTCACTAGTGGTGTTCCCCAGGGCTCAGTATTGGGGCCTGTGTAATATGTACTTACATATATTTATAATAATTATCAGTTTTTTTCAATGACCTGGATGAGGGGATTGAGTGCCCCTTTAGTCACTGTGCAGATGACACCAAGTTGAGTGGGAATGTTGACATGCTGTGGGTAGGGAGGTTCTGCAGAAGAATCTGGACATGCTGGATTGATGGGCCAAGACCAGTGGTAAGAGGTTCAGTAAGGCCAAGTGCTAGGTCCTGCCCTTGGGTCCCCACGCAGTTGCTGCAGGCTGGGGGAAGAGCGGCTGAAAGCTGTGTGGTAGAAGAGGCCCTAGGAATGCTGAACATGAACAGTGCCTGAACATGATCCAGCAGCATGCCCAGGTGGCCAAGAAGGCTGATGGCATCCTGGCCTGTATCAGCAACAGTGTGGTCAGCAGGACCAGGGATCGTCCCCCTGTACTTGGCGCTGGTAAGACCACACCTCAAGTTCTGTGTCCTGCTCTGGGCCCTACCCAAGGACATTGAGGCACCGGAGTGTGTTCAGAGAAGGGCAGTGGAACTGGTGAAGGGTCTGGAGCACAAGTCTTATGAGGAGTGACTGAGGGAGCTGGGGTTGTTTCACCTGGAGAAAAGGAGGCTGAAAGGGTGACGGTATCACTCTCTACAGCTGCCTGAAAGGAGGGTGTACCCAAGTAAGGATCGGCCTCTTCTCCCAGGTAACAGGAACTGACCTCAGGCTATGCCAAGGGAAGTTTATACCGGATATTACAAAACATTCTTCTACCATAAGCGTGGTCAGGCATTGGAACAGGCTGCCCAGGAAAGTGGTTAAGGCCATGCCTGGAAGCGTTAAAAGAAGTGTAGAAATGGTGCATGATTCTACTACAAATTCTTGGCTCCAAATGCGTACATACTACGGTGTCATACGAGCGGCTCTTTTCTTCTTCTCAGCGGGAAGCCCCACTGAGCAGAGCCTGGGTTCCTCACTCAGCTGCCCCCGCTCCGGGTCACACACTGCCCGTGGGGCGAGCGAAGGACGCGGCCTAAGAGCAAACAGCTCTACAGCGGCGGCACCTCCGCCGCCATTGCCGCACCGGAAGCGGCGGCGGCGCGCGGGGGGCGGGGCGGGGGCGGGGCCGCGGCCGGGCAGGTACCCCCCGCGCCGCGGTGCCCTGGCCACGCCCACCCGGGCCCCGCCTCTACAGGCCCCGCCCACCCGCCGGTTCCGCCCCTTCCTCGAGCGGCCGCGGCGCGGGGGAGGAGGATGAGGGGGCGCCGCGGCGGCGCTTGTGGTGCAGCCGCGCTCGTCTGACCGGGCCCCGCCGTGCCCGTCGCTTCGCCGGCGCTCTCTCCGTGCCGCCCTCCCCGTGCCGCCCTCCGTGCGCCCCGCACCACACCGCCGCTCGGGGCGGGGAGTCGCAGCGAGTGGATGCCTAGCGGGCACCCCCGGGGCAGAAACCCGCGGACGCCATGGGCTGCTGCAGCTCCGCCGCGCACGTGAGTGGCCCGTGTCCCCCTCCCTTCCTCCAACCCCGCCGCTCTCCTCTGCCGGGCCCTGTCACAGCCGCCCGCGGCCCCGCTGCCCGCCCCGTGGCTGTGCCCCTCTCGGCCCCGGGTCTGCCCCTGTCGCTGTCCTGTGGCTGCGCAGCCGCTTGTCCCCTCCGCAGCCGCGCTCTCTGGCGGCCGTGCATCCCCTTGTGCCCCTCGCAGCACAGCTTCCCTTAGGCTGCGCACCGCTTTGCTGCCTCCCACCACAGAGCTCCGCTTTGCTGTGGCGGTGCATCCCCTCGCTGCACCTGTAGCGCCGTTCTCCCGTGGCTGCGCGCTCGCCCGTGTCCCAGTCTGTAACCATACTCTCTCATGGCTGGGAGCCCCTTGCTTTCCTTCTCCCCTTCACGCTCCTCCACCAACAGCTCTGCTCTCCCATGACTGTGACTCCCTTGCTTTCCTCTTCCGTAGCCTTGCTGTTTCGTGGCTGGGTACAACCCTCTCACATCCACTCGCCCCAAGCCATGCACATGAACTGTGAACCTTTTTGCTCCCTCTGTAGCTGTGCTTTTCCCGCTTATGGTTATGCACCCCCATGTTCACCCCCCATAGCCTTGCTCCTACCGTGCTGCGCAGTTCTATCCCTGCATGCTGTTCTGTGTGGTGCTTCCCCTGTGGATCAGCTTCACCTTGCCCCTTCTTCCCCAGCCCTCCTTTGGCTTTGCAATCTTTGCCATACCCTGCTCCAGTTCCTTGCTATGGCTGCAGCTGCAGACCTCCAGTTCTTACCTGCCATCCTCGTAGTGCCTTGCACCACTGTCCTGTGATCCCCACCCCACCTCCCCCCGCCATGCCTCAATACATCTCCCTAGATAGCTCTGCATGCCTTTCCGTTCTTGCAGCATGTTCTTTGGGGTCCCTACTGCCCCACCCGAGAGAGAGAGGCTATTCCGTGGGAGGAAAGTCATCATGCCCAGGGCATCCCTCAAATCCACTGCCTCTGGAAAGGGAGACACAGTGAGGAAGGAGGCTGGGATTAGGACTATGTCCAAGGGTTCAGGTGCCTCCCTACATCCATTTCCCTGTGTGTGATTGGTCCCGTGCACATCTCTTGTTTCCGAGGTCGGCTTTTCTTTCTTCCCCCTCCCCCTTCGCTCTGCTTTGCCCTTACTGACTCCTTTTTTTCCCCCAGAGTGGTGCTGCCAGGCAAGGCACAATCGGGAGCTCCACCCAACGCTCCAGTTTGCGGCTGTGCTTCCCATTTTAACTTTCCCTTTAAACAACACGGCTAAAGCTATGCTGCTTTTTTGCTTGGCTCTTTTCTGAAGGCTGTAGTACGATCACGACTGATGCCTTGGCTGTGCTTTGCTCACTTGTAAATGTTAGTTTCCTTTGGCTGTGTCACTTGCAGTGGCTGAATCCAGCTTCCAGCAGACTGCTTATGTGGGAAAGTCTGTCTCTGCTGTCCCAGATGACTCATCACACAGATGAGTTTTTGTAGCTCATCCGTTCAGGCAGACTTTTTTTTTTTTTTATATAAGAGCTCTGTCCTTCCAATGCAGAACACTGCGGAGAGCTGTCCAGTTGCAATAGGGAACATCCTTTCTGTGTAGCAAATATGCTGCAAAGAGGGAGGCAATCAGCTTTATGGTGCATGAAGAAATGGTTTGAACTAAGAGAGTGAGATATATGCTAAATGTTAAGGGAAGATTTTGAAATTGTTCAGTCACTGCAGTAGACTGCCAGAGGATATTGTGAAGTCTGTATTGTTTGAGGTTTGCTAAAAAAAAACCCCAAACAAAACCGTGTTAGATAAACATCTGTCAGGAGTGGCTTAAGGAAAGCTGATACAGACTTGGAGCACTGAGAGTGAAGTTGATGTTTTGAAGTAATGTTTTGAAGTCTTTTCCAACCTTATTTTCTGTGATTCCTATCCAAATTACTTTTCTTAAGTGTTTTGTAGGCTCTTTCTAGCTCTTTTGTATGAATTTGAATTGCTGTTCACTGTTCTTCTCTTAAAGAAAAATGCAGGCTTCTTTGTTTGTAATGTTAGAGGATGAGTTGGTTTTCATATCTGGCCTGTTCATAGGTTTCAGCCGACTGATTCTGGGTTTTAGT
Organism: Corvus kubaryi; assembly: GCF_017639235.1. Classification (NCBI taxonomy): domain Eukaryota; kingdom Metazoa; phylum Chordata; class Aves; order Passeriformes; family Corvidae; genus Corvus; species Corvus kubaryi. The sequence goes on along the minus strand of NW_024581072.1, from coordinate 1,884,913 downwards.
GAAATTTGTGTTCTGCTGCCAGGTTGTATGATGTTAAAAGTATCCTGCTGAACTTTTCATTTGCCTTCCTTATGTGTGGCAAGATGCAGTACAACAATTGAGCTTTGTACCCCATATATATGACTGAAGTATGAAGAATGGCAGTTTATTGAATTTCCTGACCGTAAGCAGTGGTGTTGTCTCCTCAGGAAATCCAAATCAAATGCTAGTTGCTAGTAGATAAAAATATTCATTTTATCAGCAGTTTTGTCTGGTATATGGATTACAGAAACCTTGCTACCTGAAATACAGCATTACATTAGGTCCTAATGCCTGTCTTATCATGCCTTTTATCATTAAAAATAAATGTTGTGTTCCTCATCTTCCATGGTCCTCGCACTCCCACTCTTACATTTTTTCCTGGGCAGGGGTCCATCAGACATTCCTTCATGTCTCCTCACCTTTTTGCTTCTCCCTTTGTAGTCCATATTGGTCTTTGACATAGTCTCTCCTCTTATCATGAATGCACTCATTCCTTATGACTTTGTTTTTCAAGTAGATTTTCTCATTATTTTTCAGCTCTCTAGCCTATTTGATCTTCATCTGCTAATCCCCATTTGTTTCTGAGAGAAATGATTACTTCTGTTTTGATTCTGCCAACCATCTTATCTGATTACCGCATCTCCAAGTCCCTTTCTCATGACTGCCACCTTCTCCTCTCATTTCTGATAATGCATCTACCTGTGACTGATTATTGAACTGGATAGATTTCTTTGTAGTTTTATTCACAGCTTTTATTTCATACTCAATTACCAATTTTTTCCCTTAGATGCATTTCCCATTCCTTTGCTTTGCGGACTGTGTAAAGCTCTATCTTAAGGCCTTTTCCTATGCCTCTTCCCCAGCAGAATCTGAAGGTTTCCAGAGAAAAACTGATTAGAATCGACATGTTTACCTTTATTCAGCATTATTGATTGCTACTTACAGAGATGTATTCTCGTGTTTGTTTTCTGCTTTTTCTGCCTTTTCAACTACCCAAAGCCCCATTCATTCTGTTTTTCAGTTTTAATTTCAAATTTCATGTTTTTACCTTCTGCTGCCATCTTATTCCCTTCTTAATTTTATTCTAAGTTGCTATTCTCCATCCTTAAAAATAACCACACTCTAGTCTGTTTCCCTTCTTTTCCAAATTCCTGAACAGAGGAACGTATGCTTGTTGCTACACATTCTTTCCTCCTTCTTCCTACTACATTAATTCCAGTCCAGATTCTGTGTTGTGCTGAAATGATCTTCGATTAATATCTCTACAGGCTTCTTATGCCCAAGTTGCAAGGACTCCCCTTCTTTCTTACCCTCCTTGATCTCTGTTGCATTCAATAGTATATGTAATCCTCTACCACATGATGTCTTATTCTCCTTGGGACGTCTGTAGTACCGCAGAATTTTTCGAGTTGGAAAGGATCATTGAATCCAACTCTTAAGTGAATGGTCCTTACAGGGAAAGTACTGTCCTTTTGCAATTATTCACTGCCTTCTACTCTCTGAATATTATTTGCCACTACTTCTATCTGTGTTTGTACTTCCAGCCTTTTCTCCCCTTTTGTTAACTTGCTATTTTACCAAATTTTTCAGCTTTATCTGTTAAGAGTCATGTTAAATTAAACTTAATGCAGCCATACCAGACTTTCTTCCAGATGAGCTCATTCTTTCTGTTATTCCACTGCTGTTTTGCCTGCTGAGGTGATTAGAACTGGAGTACTTCTTTTCCAGTTTCTTTTTTATTTTCATTCTGGTTTTCCATGTTTGCATGAAGTTCTTTCACTTCCACAGGATGACAGCATCTTCTGTGATCTCTACTATTTCTTTGTCATCACAACTAGAATTCTTGTTTACTTCTTGTTCCTTTTCAGTGTTACCTTGTTTCTTTTTGGTGTTATGAGGGTGTTATCTTTTTTTCTTTAGGGACTTGTGCAATTCTGTACTTACTGAGTATCACTAAGCTGTCATTTTTTTGTGCTTGCTGTCTCTTTACTATCACCGTCTTGCACCTTGAACTTCAGAGAAAAGCTTGTGCAATGTCAGCTACATTTTAGCAGTTGTCTTAAAGCAGTCTGTGTATTCCTTGTTAGTTATCATGACCAGATCTTCCTAACGTTTCTTTGAATTGTAGTTTAGCCAAAGTGTACTATTGTATATGAGATGAAAGCCTGTAAAAGAAGGGTCAAACACTGAAGTGGGATTTCTGTCTCCTGTCTGGTATTGCTGTTAGTTGTCAGTACCTTCATGTTGTTTCAGCCCACTGTCCTCTCTTGGCCATATCTTTATCATGAGATGGCTGTTTTCTCAGGATGGGTGCTTCTGTCTGGATGCATCTCTTTTGCCATGGATCTGCTGTGCAACAAACCTTAAGTTTCTTCTTACTTTTGATAGAGGTAGCTCTAGTTCGGGTTTGTGGAATTTTTTGTGTGTTTGTGCTGTTTTGGAAATGATCTTCTCTACCTAAATCTAGGGATCTTTTGAGCAAGTGGTGCAGAAGTTGTGAGTTGTTAGAGTAATTGGATTTTTTTCAAGTCTTTAGTTCTGCTGAGAAAGAAGAATGGAACTGAGCGCCAGTATTCTCTTCCCTTGCTTTTCATTCTTCTCCTTTACCAGTGCTATTTTCTTCTGTGTCACAGTATCAATCCATTTTAAAACTGGATTTTCAGGAAGTAACTGTTGGAGTTCATCACTCCTGTGTTGCCACAACTGTTAGCCTGTGCCGTAAATCTGTTTGAACTAATCCATACAGGTTTTTTGTTTGTTTCTAAGCAAGAAAACTTCTTTTACAGTATAACTCAAATTGTTCCACTGATCTAGTTTATAGCACAGTTCTGTAGAGTTTGGATTGTTATATCTGAGGGGGCAGAAATTCATACATAGTAAAAGGGAATGAGGTGTGGGGAGAGACAGACTTTAAACTGCTTTCTCATTCAACGGTTGTAATACATCTGTTCTCCCTTCCTGCTGTTCTGCAATGGAAGTAGCTGATTGTAGTTAAAAGGTGTTTGGTTTGGCAACACGTGATAGGAAACAAGGCAATTTATTGAAGTCTCAGTGTTTGTATTGCAGTTGGGAAATACTGTGTGTGTTTAAAATAAACTTACAGCTTTTTACATTAGTGACTTAATCTACGATATGTGTGATAGAAGCTTGAAATATCGCTGTAAACTGGAGGCATGACTGAGAAAAACAAAGCACATGTTATTCTTGGTGGGTTTAGTGGTGGCCTTGGTTTTTGAAAGACTGTAAGAACTTCCCATTATAAGAAGAGATGAAGACAGATTATCCCTTATCTTTCCCTTGAACATCTGCTAGCAAAACAACATTGAATAAATCTGGAGTTCCTAACTTTTTGAAAAAATGAGTAGTTCTGACAGAATGTCTCTTCTAACTGTTATGGGCAATACAGATTCTAATTGTACATCAGCCATATATCTTCAGCTGTCAGAAGTTCTCACAGTCAAATGAATTTAAGGGACATCAAAACATGCCTGTTTCATTGTGGGCGTACCATCATGGAAGAAGACCAGACAAATAATGGTGTTGATGAAGGGAAACAGAATGAGTTGTGAATTCTCCTTCCAGGAGATAGGAAGCTTGATTTCCCCTTCAGTATATTGACAGTAGATGAGGCTTCTATTCTAGCCTCTGGTAAGCAGATATAGTATGAGGGATGAAGTGTACAGGCAGGATCCAAGAACATGCTGATGATAAGGCATCTCATGGAGTTGCTTCTGTATTTCTGGTCTGTGAGCTCCGTAAGTTTCCTGTGAAGCATGAGATGTCCTTTTATAAATGCTGTCACAAGCAGCACAACCTGTGCAAATAATTGCTTTTGATCTTAACATAGAAATATTTCAACTACATAGATACTTGTGAGTACTCTATAAAATTCACTGAGCTTTTCCTACTGAGGGCTAGCTAATCTGAGGTTCAGACTACCCTTCTGTTGTATCACTTCTTGAAAGTTGTAAGTAGCGAGTTCTTTCCTTTGCTTTGTCAGGTAATTCAAAGATCGGGCGTTTTAAGAGCTTCAGGAAGTGATAGTTTGTACTGGGAGCAAGCCTGGGACATAGGATCCTTACAAAATTTTTTTTTTTTGGATGGAGTGAGAACAGTTTTGGAGAAGACTGATTATCTTGCATTGTTAATAGTGAATGCTAAATCCAAAGCTTATGTTACTGTAATCTAATTGACATCGAGACTGCTGTCAGCCATCAGACTTTTAGGTTAGTAATTGTGAGGGTATGTTCAGTATCACCCAACTGATGGCTTTTATTTGTCATTATGAAGAAATGACAGTGTTTGTTAAGTAGTGAAGTTGTCAGCTGTCTTTATGCTGCTTACTCTGAAGGCAGGCTTTGGCGCTAGCTGTGCATGCTTTTTCCGTATTTTGGCTGACTGTAATTTTTGTTCCTATGAACTTAATGATTTCTTTTGTGAAAAGTAGAACTTGCAAACCAATTTAACAGAAAATGTGTCTTTGATATTTTGTATTTGCATCTTTCCGCCTTTGAAGCAGCTTTTGGAAAATTGTGTAGATCTTATGCTTACCTTCTAAAAAATGTTTATGCAGTGTTGTCAGGTTACTTCTACCTGTTGACTAAACTGATTGCTAATTTTTACCTTTGTTTTATGAAACTGTACTGAGAGCTTTGCTGTAAATTTTAGAGAAAGTTTGTGTTAGTGAATATCTAATCGGGTTTCTTAGATATTTTTAATATCTAGTATCTAATAGTGGCCTTTCAACCACTTTGAAGTTTCCTAGACTTAGACAGTAAGTAAATGTCATTGCATTGATTGGCCTGCTTTTGCTAGGCCCCTCTTCTCTTCTCTTCTCTTCTCTTCTCTTCTCTTCTCTTCTCTTCT